>NC_069501.1:234635408-234702908 GCF_027579735.1 Bombina bombina | reverse complement strand
GCTTTATACAAAAATAAATGTAGATAGATAGATAGATAGATAGATAGATAGATAGAGAGATAGATATAAAAAATATACAGGTAAAACTCAAAAAATTAGAATATCATGCAAAAGTTCATTTATTTCACTAATGCAACTTAAAAGGTGAAACTAATATATGAGATAGACTCATTACATGCAAAGCAAGCTAGTTCAAGCCGTGATTTGTCATAATTGTGATGATTATGGCTTACAGCTCATGAAAACCCCAAATCCACAATCTCAGAAAATTAGAATATTACATGCAATCAACAAGGATTATACATACCTGTAGAACAATATCAGACCTCTGAAATGTATAAGCATGCATACTGTATGTACTCAGTACTTGGTTTGGGCCCCTTTTGCAGCAATTACTGCCTCAATGTGGCGTGGCATGGAAGCTATCAGCCTGTGGCACTGCTGAAGTGTTATGGAAGACCAGGATGCTTCAATAGCGGCCTTCAGCTCTTCTGCATTGTTCAGTCTCATGTCTCTCATCTTTCTCTTGGCAATGCCCCATAGATTCTCTATGGGATTCAGGTCAGGCGAGTTTGCTGGCCAATCAAGCACAGTAATCCCACGGTCATTGAACCAGGTTTTGGTGCTTTTGGCAGTGTGGGCAGGTGCCAAGTCCTGCTGGAAAATGAAGTCAGCATCCCCATAGAGCTCGTCTGTGGAAGGAAGCATGAAGTGCTCCAAAATCTCATGGTAGATGGCTGCGTTGACCCTGAACTTAATGAAGCACAGTGGACCAACACCAGCAGATGACATGGCTCCCCAAATCAACACAGACTGTGGAAACTTCACACTGGACTTCAAGCATCTTGCAGTGTGTGCCTCTCCATTCTTCCTCCATACTCTGAGTCCTTGGTTTCCAAATGAGATGCAAAATTTGCTCTCATCAAAAAAGAGGACTTTGGACTACTGAGCAACAGACCAAGTCTGTTTTTCTTTAGCCCAGATAAGACGCTTCTGACGTTGTTTGTTGTTCAGGAGTGGCTTGACAAGAGGAATACGACATTTGAAGCCCATGTCCAGGATCCGTCTGTGTGTGGTGGCTCTTGGGAAAGTCCCCAACACTTTTGAATGGCCTTTTCCTGACAATCCTCTCCAGGCTGCGGTCATCCCTGCTGCTTGTGCACCTTTTTCTTCCACACTTTTCCCTTCCACATAACTATCTATTAATGTGCTTTGATACCGCACTTTGGGAACATCCAACTTCTTTTGCAATTACATTTTAAGGCTTTCCCTACTTATGGAGGGTGTTAGTGATGGTTTTCTGCACAACTGTCAGGTCAGCAGTCTTTCCCATGATTGTGATTCCTACTGAACCAGACTGAGAGACCATTTAAAGGCTCGGGATCCCTTTGCAGGTGTTATGGCTTAACTAGCTGATTAGAGTGGGACACTTTGAGCCTAGAATATTGCACCTTTTCATAATATTCTAATTTTCTGAGATTGTGGATTTGGGGTTTTCATGAGCTGTAAGCCATAATCATCACAATTATGACAAATCACAGATTGAACTATCTTGCTTTGTATGTAATGAGTCTATCTCATATATTATATTAGTGAAATAAATGAACTTTTGCACAATATTCTAATTTTTCGAGTTTCACCTGTAGAACATTCATTCTTAGATTAGTGCTAGGGTTGAGCATTTATTCTACCATTTGTAATATAAAAAATAAGACATTTCCTCTTCCCTATACTGTCACACCTCCAGTATTTTCCATCCTTTGCATTGTTTTTATGATACAACTTCTTTTGTGCTTAGTTGTTTTTTTGAGTAAATATTGACAAAGGTTTTTCCAGTGTTTGTCCCTTTAAATGGCACTGTTTGATCATGATTAAGAGTTAATCCTTGAGTTTTTTTTACTCAGTATGATCTCCTGAGACCTGTCCTTTTCTGGACTTCAATCTTCCTTTTTTGTCTGCTGATTGTGCCCTGTCTCTTGCCAGGAAAACTGACCTTTGCCTGCTGATGTGGTAGCTTGTTATCCTGTGTCAGTGATAACCGTGGACTTCTTTACTTAGATTTCTTTCATTTTTTATGTAAGTGCTGGTGGGTCATGCCCATGGCTTATCCATGATGTTTGAGTGGTTTACACTGAAACCAGGGGCTTTCCTCTGGACTCACATTGCATGGTATTACATACACAACGTACACAACATTTTATGTTTGACAGTGGGGATTAGTGAATGTACTTAACATTTTAATTTTCACATTAAGTTATTTGGTAAAGTTTTTTATTATTTTTTTTTCCGTATGTACATATTACTTTTGCAAAAAATGTATGTGTGTTTGCAGTCGTGCCAATTAGTGTAGCCATAGTTTGAATTTAAACATATATTTAATTTGTTGTTTCAAATGATAATAAATTCTGGATTAAAATGCCAAGTATGGCTGGAGTATGCTATTTTAGCAGTAGCTGCCAATTGCTTCAAAGACATAAAGCTTCAAAGTACATCGATTCCATACATTTGTAAAGTAAATCTACACCAATATTATTCTTTAGTTTTACCATCCTCTTTTCCATCTCTAGTCTAATACTTTTATTATCATAAAAAGACATTCAGACATGTAAAACCACACCTACCTTTTCAAACAATGATTCACAGTATAAGAATACCTTTTTATTTGTTTTACCTGAAGCCTTAGGAAATGGAATACAATTCAATATGTGCCAGCATAAGAAAATACGTATTTATATTTCTTTTAAGGGATCATTATTCTTCCAAACAAATGATAGATTCCTTCAATATCCCATAGATTCTACATAGGTTGACACAACTAGAAAGTTGAGACAACATTCCTATGGCTCATGGTGCACAAAGCCTTTTGCAGAGTTAACATCTTGCCCTCTGCACCATTAAGAGGGATATACAATCTATCATTTTGAAGAGGGGGGAATCGGATCTTTTTAATTAGTGGTAACATATAATGCTAGACACCATGGGGCCCATTTATCAAGCTCCTTATGGAGCTTGAAGGGTTGTTTTTCTGGCGAGCCGTCAGGCTCGCCAGAAACACCAGTTATGAAGCAGCGGTCTAAACCTGTCCACCTGCTCTGAGGAGGAAGACAGAGATTGCGAGAAATCAATGATTTGCACCCCCTGCTAGTGGCCGATTGGCCGCAAATCTGCAGGGGGCGGAGTTGCACCAGCAGTTCACAAGAGCTGCTGGTGCAATGCTGAATGCGGAGAGCGTATTGCTCTCTGCATTCAGCAATGTCTGTCGGACATGATCCGCTGATCGGATCATGTCAGACAGACATTTGTTAAATAGGCCCCATGTCACTTTTAATGAGTAAAGAGTTCTGTAAAAGGGACTCCGTCTCCTCCCTGCATTTTATTAGATATATTATTCCTACTCATTTGCTGCATAAAGTGCATGAAAGCGCAAAGGGACAAAATATGGGATTGTATCTTCTAATTTTGTAACTCATTTCCATGGTTATAGAATTCTTCATTTTGGTGTTTTAGGGAAGGGAAATTGATGCTAAATGTGGAATTTTAAAATGATTGCAAAGTTTAGAAAATAATGGCCTCATTCAGATTACAAAATTAGCAACACTGTCATTGTTGTGACAAGTATTATACCCAAAGTGGTTTTATCAAGAAATAAATAATACCGGAGATAAACATGGAATTAAAAGAACAAACTATTTGTGCCCATTAAATCTTATACTATCTACAGTATCTATCTATCTATCTATCTATCTCTTTGTGTGTGTGTGTATATATATATATACAGGGAGTGCAGAATTATTAGGCAAATGAGTATTTTGACCACATCATCCTCTTTATGCATGTTTTCTTACTCCAAGCTGTATAGGCTCGAAAGCCTACTACCAATTCAGCATATTAGGTGATGTGCATCTTTGTAATGAGAAGGGGTGTGGTCTAATGACATCAACACCCTATATCAGGTGTGCATAATTATTAGGCAACTTCCTTTCCTTTGGCAAAATGGGTCAAAAGAAGGACTTGACAGTCTCAGAAAAGTCAAAAATAGTGAGATATCTTGCAGAGGGATGCAGCACTCTTAAAATTGCAAAGCTTCTGAAGCGTGATCATCGAACAATCAAGCGTTTCATTCAAAATAGTCAACAGGGTCGCTAGAAGCGTGTGGAAAAACCAAGGCGCAAAATAACTGCCCATGAACTGAGAAAAGTCAAGCGTGCAGCTGCCAAGATGCCACTTGCCACCAGTTTGGCCATATTTCAGAGCTGCAGCATCACTGGAGTGCCCAAAAGCACAAGGTGTGCAATACTCAGAGACATGGCCAAGGTAAGAAACGCTGAAAGACGACCACCACTGAACAAGACACACAAGCTGAAACGTCAAGACTGGGCCAAGAAATATCTCAAGACTGATTTTTCTAAGGTTTTATGGACTGATGAAATGAGAGTAAGTCTTGATGGGCCAGATGGATGGGCCCGTGGCTGGATTGGTAAAGGGCAAAGAGCTCCAGTCCGACTCAGACGCCAGCAAGGTGGAGGTGGAGTACTGGTTTGGGCTGGTATCATCAAAGATGAGCTTGTGGGGCCTTTTCGGGTTGAGGATGGAGTCAAGCTCAACTCCCAGTCCTACTGCCAGTTTCTGGAAGACACCTTCTTCAAGCAGTGGTACAGGAAGAAGTCTGCATCCTTCAAGAAAAACATGATTTTCATGCAGGACAATGCTCCATCACACGCGTCCAAGTACTCCACAGCGTGGCTGGCAAGAAAGGGTATAAAAGAAGAAAATCTAATGACATGGCCTCCTTGTTCACCTGATCTGAACCCCATTGAGAACCTGTGGTCCATCATCAAATGTGAGATTTACAAGGAGGGAAAACAGTACACCTCTCTGAACAGTGTCTGGGAGGCTGTGGTTGCTGCTGCACGCAATGTTGATGGTGAACAGATCAAAACACTGACAGAATCCATGGATGGCAGGCTTTTGAGTGTCCTTGCAAAGAAAGGTGGCTATATTGGTCACTGATTTGTTTTTGAATGTCAGAAATGTATATTTGTAAATGTTGAGATGTTATATTGGTTTCACTGGTAAAAATAAATAATTGAAATGGGTATATATTTGTTTTTTGTTAAGTTGCCTAATAATTATGCACAGTAATAGTCACCTGCACACACAGATATCCCCCTAAAATAGCTATAACTAAAAACAAACTAAAAACTACTTCCAAAACTATTCAGCTTTGATATTAATGAGTTTTTTGGGTTCATTGAGAACATGGTTGTTGTTCAATAATAAAATTAATCAAAAATACAACTTGCCTAATAATTCTGCACTCCCTGTATATATATGTTTCCATAGCATTCTTTGTGTTATTAGGTCAATGTTCTCAGATTTGTAAATAAAATATAGAGGGTTAGATTACAAGTGGTGTGCTAAATTTGGGTGTGTATTAAGTAAATACGTTCACTCGAGTGCAACTGAATTTAACGTGCATCAGGTTAGCACAACTAAAGACCTTGAGTAAACACAACTTAAATAGTTATATAAATAATAAAAATTCTATAATAATATGTTTACTGTGTATTGAAAGTAAGTATTTAACATTCCAATGATCTTTATCTTGGTTGAAAATGTTCTTTGTATTTTATTTTGAAATTTCTTATATATCTGTATATATCTATGCAGATATATAGAAGTCGAATAAAGTGCACTCACTTGTACAGCAAACAACCTCCAGCGTGCTATGAAATACACAGTGAATGATGTAGAGATAGACACTCACCGGATTTCAAATCCATTAAAACATCACTTTTAATTCAAAAGGTTAAAAATCCATAGTCTCGGCAGGACCCTCTACCCATTTGATCCCTGTAATTGTTTTTATATACCACCTATGTTCATAGCACTGCGGAACCTGTTAGCGCTCTACAAATACCTGATGATAATAATAATAATCCATAGTATCCAGGCGTTTTGGTGTCCGTACTGACACCTTTTTCAATAGGTCAAAAAACAAGGACAGCGGTGTACCAAACATAAGTCCTAACCCCTATTTATACCCATTTCCATTTCAAATGAGCTAATTGTAACACCCGCCAAAGCAGAGCATATGAAGCATCAGTGTAAACAACACCGCATGGCTAATTTGATTAGCCAATAGGAACGTGTAATGTCATCCGCATCACAGGTAAACAAACTGAAACCACAGATCATGCAAATGGAAAAACATCAATAATATATACCAACATTAAATTATTACAATAGATAAAAACCGATATAAACATTTGGTAACATTATTAGCAAACATCAATAGATGAGTTAAAACGTTATTCACACAAATTATGCAAGATAAGATGAATACTACCCGCTTCATGCCACCTGGAACACGGTAGAAACTTATATTTTGTGAGCGTAGGACAGGAATATATTGGAGCTGAACTGGACAACCGGTGCGAACAGCTCCAGTAGGATCAGATCAAAGATTGACTCACAGAAAAATACTAAAGTCCAACATAGAGGCCTACTTATCAAGCCTTCAACTTACTTGCATTCGACGGCACCAATACGCTCGCCTAAGATCGCCTAACATCGCTGCCGCAGACCTGAATACGCTCTCCAAAGTTACCAAAAAAAGCTGTTAAAAATCAGCGATGCAAGTATGGGGCGATGAGCAGCAGACTGTTGTTAACTAACAGTCATCGATCTCGCTGCTCTTTGGCTTTTCCCCAACTTTATTGGTATACTGTCACTAAATATCCACACTATACTACACTGTTTTACTTATATCCCGCTGCTCCCGGACCCCACCTCAACTAAATAAAGTTATTAACCCCTAAACAGCTGCTGCCGGAGCCCACCACCACTCTAATAAACTTATTAACCCCTATCCTGCTGTTCCCGGAGCCCACCGCCACTCTAACAAACTTATTAACCCCTATCCTGCCGTTCCCGGAGCCAACCGCCACTCTAATAAATTTATTAACCCCTATCCTGCCGCTCCCGGAGTCCACCGCCACCTACATTATGTTATTAACCCCTAATCTGCCCCCCTACACAGTCGCCACCTACATTATGTTATTAACCCCTAATCTGCCCCCCTACACAGTCGCCACCTACATTATGTTATTAACCCCTAATCTGCCCCCCCCCCCCCTCGACACCTACAACTGTTTTATTTATTAGCACACAAATGATTGTATTGTTCTGGTACATATTGAATATATCAATCAAATATTCACGGTATAGGTTGGAAAAAGTATGTGAAACCCTAGGCTAATGACTTCAACAAAAGCTAACTAGATTTGGAAATTGGCAAACCTGGTGTCCAATTAATTGAAACGAGACTGAAAGTGTGGGTTAGAGCTACTTTGGCTACTAAAAAGCACTAAAACATTTTGAGGGTGCTATTTACAAAATGCATCTGTTGATGTTAACCATGCCTCGCAAAAAAGAGCTCTCAGAAGACCTGCAATTAAGAATTGTTGCGTTTTATAAACCTTGAAATGGTGCGCCCGCTGAAACACAGTAAAAGTTGGGTGATGCAGCACAATGATCCTAAACATCAAATTAATCTACTACAGAATGGCTTCAAAAAAAGAAAATCCACCTTTTGGAGTGGCCCAGTCAGAGCCCAGACCTTAACCCCATAGAGATGCTGTGGAATGACCTCGCAAGAGCTGTTCACATCAGACATCCTAAGAGTATGGCTGAGCTGAAGCAGTTCTGTTAGGAAGAGTGGTCCAAAATTCCTCCTGAACGTTGTGCAGGTCTAATCCGCAGCTACTGGAAACGCTTGGTTGAGGTTATTGCGGCCAAAGGAGAATCAAATAGCTATTAAATCCAAATGTTCACTTACATTTTCAACAGCACTGTGAATATTTAATGGGATGTGTTCAATTAATAACTCATTGGGAGTAAGCACAATCTTATATATATGGCAAGCATGAAATAGTGTTGTCTAGTTGTGAAAAACTGTCAAAATTCACTGAGATAAGAGGTGGCCTTCAAGGGCTTAGAAGTTAGCATGTGAGCCTACCTAGGTTTAGCTTTTAACAAAGAATACCAAGAGAACAAAGCAAATTTTATGATAAAAGTAAAATGGAAAGTTGTTTCAAACTGAATCATGAAGGTTTTTATTTTGACTACACTGTCTCTTTAAAGGGACATTCAACACTGCCCACAACATTAATCTATGTTTCAAAACTAAATAAAAAGCTCCAAGGTGCCCCCTTTCTCTTACTTACCGCCTTCACTGTTGAATCGTCATTGTTATCTTCCAAATTGGTGTCCTAACATGTCTTCCTAACTCCCCCCACCGTGACGTCTTCGCCTTCTTTCTCAAACTAGCAGCCAATGAGAGCCCATTCCCCGGACTGAAATCCAAGCGCGTTCACGGCCGTTAGCGCATGCGCAATATACTAGGAACACTAAAAGCGGAACCAAAATAATCCAAGTTGTTTCCGTTCTGCTTATATTACGTAATAGAGTACTATAAGTAAGATAATCGGAACGGAAACAACTTGGGTTATTATGGTTCCGCTTTTAATGTTCCTATTGTATTGCGCATGCGCTAACGCCCGTGAACGCGCTGGGATTGAAGTAGGAGAAATGGGATATAACTGCCGGCTAGTTTGAAGAAGACGAGTTATACGTCACAGTGGGGGGAGTTAAGCAGCCATATTAGGAGACAAATTTTGAAGTTATCAATGAGGATTGAACAGTGAAGGCAGTAAGTAAGAGAAAGGGGGAATGTTGAAGCTTGCTCTTTATACTTAGTTTAGAAACATAGATTATTGTTGTGGGCAGTGTTGAATGTCCCTTTAAGCAAATCGTGTTTGTCTATACTTGTAACTTTTATGAAGATGAAATGACATTTTATGACCAATTCATGCAGAAAACAAACTAATTCCAAAGGGTTCACATACTTTTTCTCGCCACTGTATATGTGCAGCCACCAATCAGCGCCTCCTGAGCCTACCTAGGTATGCTTTTCAAGAAAGAATAGCAAGAGAACAAAGCAAATTAAATAATATAAGTACATTGTAAAGTAATTTCAAATTGCATGCTCTATCTTAATCATGAACAAAAACATTTAGGTTTTATGTCCTGGGACAATTTGCGACGGTTTAGAGCCTTCATAAGCACTCAAAGGGTTAACATAAGAACTGAGCATGTACAAAAAGCATAATGTTAAATTGGGTTTTCAACCCATCCAAGAATCCTGTGAAAGTTTCTGGAAATGTTTCTGGAAATGTTTTCTGTGATTGGTTGAAATACTGGTATTGAATTGTCTCCAGGCAAAGCGTAGAATGTGTTTACAACTGTACTGTGTGCTGGCTTTTAGAGAGAGGATGGGGCAGATGTGCTGCCCCTCCTAAATCTGCTGCCCTAGGCACCGGCCTTGTTAGCCTAGGCCATAATACACCCATGCACGCACTAATTAGATCTGTTTATTAGATTACAGTATCTGGAAATGGAGGCAGGCTAGTATTACATTTTCTCTAAACCAAACATTGATATTATGGAAATGCAGGCACACATCTAATCGAATTGCCTGCAAGAGGAGCGATTCACACTCTTGGAGGTGATGTGTTTTGTCATAAGTAATTATGCTTTCTAGTACCAGATCATAAAGCCTCTAGCAATGGGATGAACTGTCAATAAATTGTTAAGTCCTGCTATGCACTGTAGTGCAGATAAGGACTTGTAAGAAGTTTGACTCTTTAAAGGGAAGTCTACACCTTAGTCATCTTAAAGTCTAACCTTAGATTAGGCTGCAAATATCCTCCTGCATCCTTTCTATATCATGCAGCAGTAACAGTAAAAAAGTTTTTTTAAAATAACTATTGTTTCTGGTCACTTTGTAATGGCTGCCAAGCTCTGCCCACTGATGACATCACAATCTGGGCTGCATTAAAGGCTTCACTAGTTACAAAAGACTCACTAATTGGATTCAACAGACTGTCAATGCTATTCAGCAGAAAGCATAGATGCAGCCCAGATTGTGATGTCATCAGTAGGCAGAGCTTGACAGCCATTTCAAAGTAACCAGAAATAATAATCATTTTAAAATAACTCTTCATATGTCAGCAATGACGAATCCGGCTTCCTCCAATTACGGCTCCCCCCCCCCCCCCCAGAGCAAACATTGCCTGAGGACAAGCCGTGATTGGAGGAAGCCGGATTCATCATTTTTGACATATGAAGAGACTTGAGATGGGCAGGGGAAGCGCTGGGGTGGCTTTCAAGAATAAAAGGTATTTTAACAAAACAAGTGAAATGTAAAGATTAATGAATTAAAGTGTTTTTAATAGGATTTTTAAAAACCGGGCACACATTCGTCAACTTTGCGTTCACTTTAATCTAAAGTAAGACTTTAAGATGGCTAAGGTGTGGACTGTCCCTTTAATGCTTGAACCATCTGCAAGTGTTATTCTTCATTCAATCTTAAAAATGTAAAGTCTGACTTTTTTTTTTCTTTCAAGTTAAATATCAGCTTTTTCTAAGGAAAGCGCTTTCTGTGAATTCAGATTATTTTCAAGCCCTGAGGAAAACTTCTCAAGCAAGAAAAAAAATGTGGATTTGTAACCTCTGCATTTAAATATATTCCACTAAAAGGCGTATTTCAAATTTTTGCATTTCCTTAAGATTCAGATAGAAAGAAGTAAATGGTACTTGAAGAAATTAAAAATAAAATGCGTTTGTCCCTCCCAAGGTAAATTACTAGGAATAGTGCTGTAGATTCAACAAAGTATTAAAGTCAATATAGGCCAAACATTTTACAACTATAAATGCAACAGAGAAAGAGTTGGAATTGTCAGTGAACATCGCAAAAGTGAAAACTCAGGTGGTGGCTATGGGGAAAAGTGGATTTTTTTATTTAATATATAATCCTCCTCTAATAGCTCAAATCATTGAGCTCTTGTAAAAAATAAATAGCTGTAAATGTTGTGTTTATCAGACATATTGCTCTAAGCATATTGTGCAGAGTAAAGTGTTGGGAACTGCGCTCAGGTCCGCTGTGTTTTGCCTAAACTTTGTATATTCATTCGGCTTGGCAGGTATTGATGTGTAGGATTTATTTGTCAGAATTGGTTTTGTAAATGTAGTATGGGTAACCACACTATTCATGGTGTCTCCTTCCCAATAATGACAAAGTAACCACTAAAGAGATGATCCTGTGTGCGCAGTAGGTAAGCACGCTGTACTGATCAGGAAAGCACTGCCATTTTGAGAGCAAATTAAAAGAAAACTCTAGAACCAAAGGAAAGATTGTTATGCCATAGGCAGCGTAAGGAATATGTGGGGGAGAACCCTAACAATTCGGTTGAAATAGGCCCTGTGCAGCAGAGTACATTACACCCGGATACACAGATGTTCTTGCTTCATAGTGTGCCTTTTGCTAGCACAAGGTAGGGAGGCCGATATTAAAGACTACCTGGCTGATTTATACAGAGGGAACTGTTAATCAAAGTACTGAATCTTATATTAGTGCTCATATGGAAGTTGCCCCTTGCATTGTTGTGCTTAGATATTGATGTTTGCCCAGATTTATCAGAGCATGGGTATGAACTGAATTCACTTTAGCAGTGGAATTCCCTCTATATCTATAGATGAGAAAGCAAAGAAAATGCAGAAGCTTTTCAGTAACATCCTGGTGCAACAGATGGGCCCAAATGCTGAGGGGGGCCCATAACATCCAGTTTATACATAGGCATGTGCAGAATGGAAGTGGAAGGCCCTCTAGTGGGCCTGTAGCAAAATTAAGGGATAACTGAGTTGAAGTCTGGAAGGTACTAGATGTTACAATGTTGCATGTAGGGGGGTGGTATTTCTGCTTACCTTTATAGGTCCTGACTGCAGTGGATTGGGCCCTCTTTTCTTCCTGGTTCCAGACTTCAAGCAAGCTTTCTTTTTCTGCTGTGGTGATGGAGCGTGCTAAGAGGAAGTCTGTTCCGCCTAAGCGCTACAGTGAAGTGGTGAAGGTGGTTCCAGGCATGAGAGGAGCTGCAAGAGACAATGGAGGATCAGGCTCAGAGGATGTGGTACCCCCCTCCCCTGTGATTAGGCCTAGGGTCTCTCCTGTGCTGCACGCAAGGTCCAAAGGGAAGCTGGGATCTAGGGCCCCTGCGGTGGGCCCTGGAGCTCAGGGTTCCCCTCCTGTCCCTGTCCCTCCAGTTATTTCTCCCCCTGGTGGTTTGGGGGTTCAGGCTGGGGTGGTTAGTTCAGGGGGGCCTGGGCTGGGGGAGGTGGCTGGCCCTTCCCATCTTATGACTTCTACCCCTACTAGGCGGGTGCTTTCCCCTCCTGATTCCCCCCCGCTATTTCCTGAGGTACAGGAGCCCTCTTGTCATTTAGGTTTTGCGGCCCAGGAGGATTTGCCGCGGGGGGACCAGGCTGCTGCCGGTCACGTGTCTTGGCAGCAGCTTCGGTCCCTTCCGCCTGCGGCCTTGTCCTCAGTGCTCTCGTTGGCTCAGGCCCTCTGGGGTGATACTCCCCCTGGGGGCCTGGGTATAGTGGGAGCAAGTTCGGAAGGCGAGCGGGGCGCCCACGTGGTCCGGGCTCTTCCGCTGTCACGTCGCGCGCTTCCTCCCTTAGTGACAAATCAGTAGGGGAGGAGCGCGGATGTGTACGGCAGCGGGCGGCAACGAGGAGCAGATCACCGCACGGAGCTCAGGCTAGTAAGTTGGGGAGTCTCCGTGCGGTTGGTCGGGCTCCTGAGGCGGTGGGGGGCAGCAAAGGTGGGCCACGAGCAGGTCAGGCAAGGAAGGCTACGGGCAAAACAGTGGGCGGTAGGCGGGCCACTATTGCCAGGCTCAAAAGGAGGGGCACATTGGGCGGACGCACTACGCAGGGCACTCCGGGTGGGCTCCACATGGGTATAGCTGTGCAGGGTGTGTCTCCGGGTGTGTCTCACGGGGGTATAACTGTGCAAGGGGAGTCCTCTGGTGTGTCTCATGGGGGTCTGTCTGTGCAGGGTGTAACCCTGGGTGCATCTCAGGGGGGCCAAACTGGGCAGGGTGGATGCCCGGGTGGGAGCCACAGGGGTATAACTGTGGTTGGACAAGGGGATTCAGTGGGAGACACTGAATTCTTAGACGTTGCGGGTACTGCCTTGTCACGCAGGGCATTAGGTGTGAGTCTGTGGGTGCTGTGAGTGGGCCAGATGGGCAATCTGCTGGTGTGACGGAGGAGATGATACGTAAGGCTGTGTCTGCTGCATTGGGTGTGTGTTTGTCCAGGGAACAGGTTGGGGGCCCCTCAGGGGCCCATTCATCAGCACAGAGTACTCCCCCATCTGTTTTATTTCCACAGGCGCTCGCTATGGATCAGACGGTGACAACTGTGGCTGCTACTTCCAGCCAGGGTCCTGTGCCGGCGGCTGTTTCATCCACGGCGGCTGTGGAGGACAGGAATCAACGTTTGTCATCTGGAGCAGCGCCGCCTTTGGCCCCCAGCGGAGCGGTGAGTTTCTTTTGCACACATCTGCACACACTGGGCTAGGATCATACTCTAGTGGGTCTGGTTCTGAGAGTGAGGGTGACTTAGGGCTAGTGGGTAAGGGGCAGAACGAGATGTTCAAAATGATTAAGAAGCTGGTAGCGGCGCAAGGCGAAGGGTAAGGTGCCCTCGGTTGGGCGTAGCCAAGGGGTTCCTCCCCCTCAGGACGCTAGCTTTGCGTCCCTGCCGGTGGGAGACCTTCCTTTGTCCAGGAAGGTAGTGTCGCACGGGGACACTTATCCGTGCTTGGTGCACTCTTTGTACGGGCACCTAAAGTCTAAGATGGTTAAGAAGATTCAGGATGGACGGTATGTCAACATCTTTGAACTCTCCCCTGAGGCTTGTAGGGCCCGGGAGCGCGCTGCAGACGGCACGGGACCTAAGAAGGTTCAGAGGCCGGAAACATTTGAGGAGTGGCAGAGGTGCTTTCGGGTGCTTGCTACTTGTTATATAGACAAGTGGCCATCTCAAGGCCATAATCTCTTTAAATATGAGGATACGATTGATGATATCCGCGCCAGGTTTAAGGAGGGAGCATGGCGGGAATATGATATGGCCTTTCGCAGGAAGATGGTGGGTAACCCTCTTCTACATTTCGGGACTAAGGATATTGACCTGTGGTCAAAACTGGGCATGGAAGGGGGTGCGATAGGCTCCCCTGTTCCTCGCCAAGGTCCCAATAGAATGGCGCCTAAGCAAAAGAGGCGTGGCAGGGAATGCTGGAAGTTCCAGGATAAGCAATGTGACAGGGGGGCTAGCTGCTCCTTTCGTCACATCTGCAAATTCTGTGGCGGTCCACACCCAGGGGCAGATTGCAGCAAGCGCAGGGAATCTGGGGTGGATAAGCCTGCCCCCAGAGGGGGCCCTGGGTACAAGGGCCCCAACCCCTCTTAGAGTGGCGGCCATGGAGCCATGGCTGGCTCGGTACCCCGATCAAAGGGCAGCGCATTTGCTCTGGTCGGGGTTGAGAGAAGGGTTCTATATTCCGGTGGAGGGGGCCGTACTGGGTTCTGTAATACACAGGAACCTCAAGTCGGCCTACGAATTCCCGGGGGTAGTTCGGGAGAAGCTGAGTAAAGAATTAGCCTTGGGGTGAGTGGTTGGCCCATTCTGGGCAAAGCCATTGGCGGATTTGGTGGTGTCTCCTCTGGGGGTGGTCCCCAAGAAGGACACGGGCAAGTTTCGGCTCATTCACCATTTGTCTTTCCCGAGAGGGGGGTCGGTGAATGATGCTATTGACCCAGAAGCGAGTTCGGTGCATTATCAGTCCTTTGACGATGCACTTAAGATCGTCAGGGGCAAAGGGGCAGGGGCTTTAATGGCAAAGCTTGACATAGAGTCAGCATTTCGTTTACTGCCTCTGCACCCGTCGGCCTTCAGGCTTATGGGCATGAAGGTGGAAGGGGCATTCTATGTGGATAAGTGTCTTCCCATGGGATGCTCGCTATCGTGCGCACTGTTTGAATGCTTTAGTTCCTTTCTGCATTGGGTGGTTCAGAGGGAGTCTGGGGGTGAGGCCGTGGCTCACTACCTGGATGACTTCTTGCTGGTGGGAAAGGCAGATTCGGATGAATGCGCGCACATGATGGTGGTCATGCAAGACATGATGGGTAGATTTGGGGTGCCTCTAGCTGACGACAAGACACAGGGCCCCTGTACCCGCCTCACTTTCCTTGGTATCGAAATAGATACCGAGGCCGAGGTTTGTAGATTGCCGCAAGACAAGGTCGACTACCTGTTGCAGGTGGTTTTGTTGGTGCGCAAGGCCAGCTCTATCTCTATCAAAGAGTTGTAGTCCCTGTTGGGTCTGCTGAATTTTGCTGGCAGGGCAATACCCATGGGGAGGGTATTCAACAGACGGATGGAGAGTCGGTTGCAGGGCCCTAGCGCAAGGTGCTCTAGGATAGAGGTGTCCCCCGAGATGAGGGACGACCTCAGCATATGGGAGGAATTTCTAAAGAAATTTAATGGGGTGTGCATATGGAGGGAGGGCCCTATTTCCAATCAAGCGTTGCACCTCTTTACGGATGCGGCAGTGGGTTTCAGCTATGGGGCTCACCTCGCCGGTGAATGGAGCGCGGCTTCATGGCCTGAGGATTGGGTTTCGGCTGGTTTAACCAAAAACCTAACTTTATTGGAACTTTTTCCAATCATTGTAGCAGTAGAACTATGGGGTCAGCAGTTGGCTAATAGGGTGGTGGTTTTTTGGTCGGACAACATGAGTGTTGTTTATGTCATAAACCGGTTATCTGCTTCGTCACCCAGGGTAGTCACATATTTGCGACACCTGGTGTTGCGCTGCTTGCAGTTGAATGTACGATTCATGGCAAGACACGTGCCGGGGGTTCACAACGTCGTAGCTGATGCTCTCTCCAGATTTCAATGGGATCAGTTTAGGAGGGTTGCGCCAACGGCAGCACGCACAAGTCTAACTTGCCCTCATTTTCTTTGGCAGATGGCGAGGGTTGGGAGAGTGTCCTTCCCCTAGTACGGGCGTCCTTGGCCCCTAAGACTTGGTGTGCTTATGAGAAACACTGGAGATCGTGGGTCTGCTTCGCCGGCCAGCAAGGGTTCTCCGTACAGAGGGCTACGCAGGTACAGGTGCTGGAATGGCTAGCGGGGTTACATAAACAGGGCGTATCTAGGCTGTCTGCGCAGAGTAGGTTAACGGCCGTCTCTTTCTTTAACAAGACACTCAGCATAGCGGATTATTCGCGGTCATTCCTTGTGAAACAGGTAATGAAAGGATGGGGGCGGATGTCCCCTCGTGTGAGCGACCGTAGAGAGCCTATCACAACCTTACGGTTGAGGGCATTGGTTGGCACTTTGCAGTCAGTGTGTGCTTCACAGTTTAAGGCTTTGTTATTCAGGACCGCATTCTCATTTGCCCTAACGGGGGCTTTGAGGGTTGGTGAAGTGGTGGCTTCATCTAAAGGCGATACCAAGGGTGGGATACAATGGGAGCATGTTTGGCCGTCGGAGGATGGTCTGTTGCTCCTTCTACCTAGGTCTAAAATGGACCCGCTGGGTAGAGGTGCGTGGCTTCCGTTGAAGAAACATGACTTTCCAGAGTGCTGCCCGGTACAGAGCTATGAGGATTACTGTGAGGTTCGGCCGAAGGGTTTTCGGCAGCTCCTTATCCATGAAGATGGCTCCGCCTTATCTTTATTCCAATTTAAGAAAGTTCTAGCCAAGGCAGCATCCGCTGCTGGGCTGGATCCTTCGCGAATTGCCCCCCATTCCTTTCGGATTGGGGCGGCTACTAGCGCAGCTAGCAGTGGGGTGTCTGAGGCGGGCATCAAGAGTTTGGGGCGCTGGAAATCAGGGAGATTTAAGTCATACATACGCCCCTTAGAGGGTGAGTCTTGTTAGGTGTTGGAATTGTTGTTTTTCCTGCTTCCTGAAGTTTTGGTTCAGTTGTGTATCATGTGTTTGCAGGTAAGAATGCGCCCACGAAGCGTGTCTGGATAGTGGGTCATTCCTTTGTGCACTGGGCATCCATCAGGGCGTCGCAACGGCCGGATGGACAGCAATTGAGGATTTCAAGATCCAGAGCTAGTGTGCGGTGGCTAGGGCGCAGAGGGTTAACATGGGAAGAGTTACCTGCTTTGCTCCAGGATGCACATAGGAGGTGGGGTCAGCCCCATATCATTGTTTTGCATCTGGGGGGGAACGACATGGGGTCGGTTCCTGTATTGGACTTGATTAGGAGGATGGCTTCGGATGTACGCTGGGTGTGTGCTTGGCTCGCTGATGTCAAGATTGGTTGGTCTAACGTGGTTGCACGACTGCGTTGGCGATACATTGTAAACCAGAGGGCTGCGTACAACGTTAGGAAGAAGCTGAACAGGGAGATGGGGAGAACGGTCACGGCGTTAGGTGGTTTTGCAATTAGGCATGATGCAATAACGGCTGACAATAAAGCTCACGGATGAGGGTCTGGACATCTTTCTAGCTGACATTCGCAAAGCACTTTTATTGTTTGTTTAATTGTTTAGTTTATATATATATAAAAAAAAAAAAAAGAATTTTGGTTAGGTATAGTTAATATAATTTTATAGGAGCTAGTCAGTTGTGGCGGCAAGAGGCGTTGACTCCTTTGGCGGTCGGTCAGGGCCTAGAGAGCGGGCAGGGTGCGAGACAAGTGATGTCATGGGATGGGGGAGGTGACACCCACTAGGTGCCGTCCTAGGGGTTACTCCCCCCTACGAATCTTAGGCAAATACCTCTATAGCTTACAGCTCTCTCTCCCTGACAATTGGGCGTGGCAGCCTGCCACGTTGCAAACACCGTGTAGGGCCCTGGCCGTCTGTCAGTAAGGGTTAATTTAGCTAGTCTTTGCCACCACCAGCGAAGAACTAATATAGTTCTTTATATATATATTTAAAGTTGCCTATTTGGCATAGTTGAATAAGCCTAGTTTTAAAGGCTTATTGTTATTAATAAATGTGACCGTGACCGGTCTTTAGCCCATATAACCCGTTGTCAAGTGTCTTTATTTATTCAGTGTGTTGGGTACAGGAAAGACGTAATAGGAAGTTTATCCCTTATGTGTAGGATCCTAATTAAAGGGAGCCTTTACTAGTGCAGGTTGCAGGTCCATCTGTCTATACTCAAAATCATTAAACAGAGCAGCATTTTATTACTATTACTTACTACTGAGTTACCTTTTGGGGGCCGCTACTGGTTGTAGATGATGCCACAATCAAACATTTTGTTATAAAAGTAAAAAAAAAAAAAAAAAAACAAGTTTCAAATGTTTAACAGCGCATTAAAATAAAATAGTGTAAAATATTGGTGTAATTCAATTTGGCCCTGATAGAGAAGGAAAACATTTATTTTATCTGCACTAACTTTTCTTTTCAACATTAAGTTACCATGATCTCACATTTTTAATCCAATAGTAACCTTGAGATAATTATTTTAAATTAGATCTCTGCAATTTACTTGATTAAAATATTGTTAACCTTCTGGATCCTCAGAAGGTCCAGCATATGGAATTCATAAAAATTATATTATTATTTCACTAATTTAAAGCTGATGAGGATGTCTTGTTTTTCTTTCTCATTTTTCATTTAAATTGGTTTGCTCTGTATGGTTTTGAGGGTATTTTTTTGATGTTGCTTGCACAGTGAAACTAGTCCTATGCGCCAAGGAGTGCACAGCCGTCACAAAATCGATGCTGATCCATTCATTATAACCAAAATGAATTCACATTTCACTGCTATGACAAGGGAAGGTTACAAATCTTATGAATTACGCAATATTTGAGCTTGCGATATTGCACATCTATACTTTCTACATCAGTAGCTTTTAATTGTTATTTTAGGAAACAATCAATATACAAGAGAAAAACTTGTCTGTATATAAAATATGCAAAACTTTATCCCGCAAATCATAGTTAAAAACACGAGGCTGGGGGAACTTCCGGGAGGCGGCCATGACAGGTCGCACATTACCACTCTGCTCCAGCCTTTGTATTGTTTTTCACTAATATAACATTCTAGATGGCTCCTCTACTTACTATATGGACTGATTTTTATAACCCTAAAGATCCTGCTTTAGTTGAGCCTACAATCTCTCAAAAGAACATGACCTGGAGTGCCCGGAGCACATACTAAGGCTGCGGCCTCTTCTTCACCCCCCGGCGAGGTGCGCTCAGGCCTTGTCGTTAGGCAGCACATAGTGCTGATTTCAAAGCATTTTTCATCTAATCTACCTGTCTACAGATCTACATAAAAGACCATGGCGTATGCTGCAGGCATTTTATGGGAGCTGAACCGCTTGCTGACAGAGCATCATGCTGCATTTGAAGCCATTTTACATAGAGTGTTTGAACCTGTGGATAACCAATTGCCTCACGCAGTTAATCAGATGGAGTCTGCTTTGGAGGAGCGGGGGACTGATGGTACTTTCATTGGCAGTTTGGAATCCTGGAGCCCGCTAACCACCCCTAAAAGTATGCTGAAAAGCTCAGAATGTGCCTATGGGGATTCTGAAGGTTGGGCTGATCTAACTGAGCAGCAAGACGGCGACGTGCTGGCTCAGACAGGAAAACATATAGCCATTACATGGGTGAGCCAACTAACTTGTATATTGCAACAGAAGGTTACGGTGCACGCATCAGTGAGTATTTCAGCTGGTTACTCTGTCCGGATCACTCCATGCAAGCAGCCGAAAGGAATGTATATCTCCCAAGTACCGGTTCTACCTATTATTCTTTCCTATGCAGTCTTCCTATATTTGCAATGGGACCCTGGTGGTCTGACCGAGACTGATGCTAAGGAGGGTGACAAGAACGGGTAATGACTTGCTGCACAATGTCACTGCAAATTTAACTCTCAATACGGGATTCTCAAGCCCAGCAGTGGGGTAGTTATATACCATAGTGATGTTACACTCTATCACCATTCCACTCTATACTGTTAGTGCATTCATTTAAGGATCATCTACACAAGGTCTGCAGGCCTCCTGTACTCCTTTAGACTTATCTAATGAACGCTCTGAGGGGTCACACATGCTCTCACTGTCTTCATGGGGGATATCATGAACATATCATAGGGGTTATGTCCTGCTGCCTGCGGCCGGGGTGGCGGGATGTTCACCTGTTTGTTTCCCCTTACTAGCCCCCTATCAAGCCTTAGTGCGGGTAGGCATTGACTTTGGAGCACGTCCTAGGCATGATCCGCTATTGTGGTTGAAGCAAATGTTATTTGTACTTAGCTTAGAAATTGAGACGTTTTTTCCTTGCGACAGTTTTGTTTATAACTCCCTCTCATCTGTTTAATTTCCATATCATATGCAGCTATGGTCTCTAAGTTTTTATATGGCTGCGCCTACTATTTGATATTAAATTGTTATATTATAATTGTTAAATTACACTACCTTGTGTTTCTATATTAGATGTTATTACCTACATGCATAAGAGGCTATTTAGCTTAGAAATTTAAATTTCTTTCCTTGTGACAGCCTTGTTTATAACTTCCTTTTGATTGTTTCATTTCCATATCATATGCAGCTATGGGTTCTAAGTTCTTCTGCAGCTATGCCTATTATTTATCGTTCAATATTGAATTGTTATATTTTAGTCACAGTCCAGGCAGAGTTATATCTATAATTCTCTTTTTATAAAAATTAAACTACCTTGTTTTTCTATATGAGATGTTATTACCTATATACAAAAGAGGTTCTCATGTAGAGATCCAAAAGCGGTCTCTCTCCTAGATATAGCCCCCTATTTAAGGTTCTGTATCTATTAATGGGGTCCAAGAGCGGCCTCTTTTATCAGCTAGGAGGCATGTAGAATATTAGGCATCACCTGGGTATAATACGTTTTTGCATTGACCTCTTAGAAATGTTATATGTTGTATAGCATTGTACGGCATTTTATGATATTGTGTTTTGTCTTTCTTATTTCATGTATGCCTTTTCCTGATCCTCAATAAAAATATAAAAAAACAAAAACCAAAAAAAAACAAAAAAAACACGAGGCTCACAACATGAACCGCAGTGGAGGGAGATGAGAGCTTACGAGTTTTGGCTGAGAGACGCAGTCGTAGCCTGTCTTGTCTCTCCACTTACACTGTTAATACAACCGCAGAAAAATTTCAATTGGCTAAAAGTTAGGTCAAAAATTAAACTCCCTCCACTCCCAATAAGAGATATCCCGGTTAGCATGTTAAAGGGTCATTAAACACAAATTTTGACCTGCATAACAATGTACCTTCATATCTGAGAAGAAAAATTCAACTTTATTTTGTCAAATGAGCATATTTTATGTTTTTTCTTTTCACTAAATTCCCGATCTCCCAGAACAAAAGAACCCTTGATAACAAATCACAAGCTAATATGCAGACTTAGGGGCCAATTTATCAATGTCTGTCCCACATGATGTGCTGTAGCGTATCATGTCCGACAGAGATCGCTGAATGTCGACAGCATACGCTGTCGGCATTTAACATTGCACAAGCAGTTCACCAGAACAAGCAAAACCCAATGCGCACTAAATGTAGCACTAAATGTAGCACTTCATATTGTTACCGTTTTAACTTCTTCTCCCCATAGACTTCAATGGAGAGCTCAATATTTAAAAAAAAAAACACCTATTGCTTGCACGCTAACCCGGCTTCACTTTCAACCTACAGCGCTAAAACAAAGTGAGTAATAAATATTTTACATTCTTATGTTCTTCACATAGAATAACATTTTTTTTATAAATATATAAATATGATAGACATGTGCATTTTGGCCGAATTTTGGCCGATTCGGAGATTCAAATACATCCGAATTTCCGAATAGGCACCATAACTAAAATGACGAAAAATTCCGAAAATGAATAAAACAGTTTCCGAAAATTCTGAACCACTATTCATATACCGAATTTTTCATTGTTCTAATCTAAAGCGCAGTTCCCCGACATCGCCGACACTAACTAAATCACTTAATAAAGCTATTAACCCCTAAACCGCCATTCACCGACATCACAGACAACAACTAAATCACTAAATAAAGCTATTAACCCCTAAACCACAGTTCCCCAACATTGCTGACACTAACTAAACCTATTAACCCCTAAACCGCAGTTTCCCGACATCGCGGACACTAACTGAAGCACTAAATAAACCTATTAGACCCTAAACCGCTATTCCCAAACATCACCAACTCTAACTAAACCTATTAACCCCTAAACCGCTGTTTCCAAATATCGCCAACACTAGTTAAACCTATTAACCCCTAAACCATTGGCCCCCACATCGCAACAACCTAAATTCAACTTTTAACCCCTAAACCTAACACCCCCTAACTTTAACATAATTAAAATAGACCTAAATTAAAGTTACAATTATTAACTAACTACCTATTTAAAAATAAATACAAACTTACCTGTGAAATAAAAATAAAAGCTAAGCTTACACTAATAAAACAGAACATTACTAAAAAAAAAAAAAAAAAAAATACAAAAAATAATAATAATAATAATAACACTAAAATTACAAAAATGATAAACACTAAAAAAAACTAATCTACCCATTGCCCTGAAAAAGGGCATTTGTATGAGCATTGCCCTTTAAAGGGCATTTAGCTCTATTACTGCCATCAAAAGGGCATTCAGCTCTTTTTCGGCGATTAAAAAAAAAAGGCCTAATCTAAAAAAAAAACACCCCAAAAAAAATAACATTAACCCCAAAATCACAGTTGCTGAAGTCCGGCAAAAGATCTTCATCCCAGCGGCAAAGCATCTTCATCCTGGCGGCTTCATCTGTATCCATCGCGGGACCAGCATCTTCTATCTTCATCCCAACGGAGGCAGAGGTCCAGGCGGAGGTCCATTGGTCCGACGTGGAGGTCCTCTTCATGCGATTGTCTGCCACACACTGAGGATTCTGTGTAAGATACCACTTTTATATTGGGGTACCGTTGCATTCCTATTGGCTGAAAATTTTAAATCAGCCAATAGGAATGAGAGCTGCTTAAATCCTATTGATTGTTTAAATCTTATTTGCTGATTTTAATTTTAAAGCCAATAGGAATGCAACTGTACCCCAATATAAAAGGGGTACCTTGCATTGAATTCTCAGTGTGCAGCGGACGATCGCATGAAGAGGACCGCCACGTTAGACCGATGGACCTCCCCCTGGACCTCCGCCTCCGTGCATCGACCGCTCCGCTTCCGCAGGGATGAAGAAGATGCCGGTCCTGTGGCGATGGATGAACATGGAGCCGCCTGGATGAAGATGCATTGCTGCTGGGATGATGATTGTTTGCCGGACTTCAGCAACTGTGAGTACCAATTTAGGGGTTAGTGTTATTTTTTTTTTGGGGGGGGGGTATATTAGGGCTTTTTTTTTATTTTAATGAGCCGAAAAAGAGCTGGATGCAATGCCCATACAAATTCCATTTTCAGGGCATTGGGTAGATTAAGCTTTTTTTGTAAGGTTTTTTATTTTGTGGGTTGGGGTGGGGGGTTGTAATGTTAGGGGGTGTTTGATGTATTTTTTTAGCAAAAGAGCTGTTAACTTTAGGGCAATGCCTTACAAAAGGCCCTTTTAAGGGCCATTGGTAATTTATTATAGATTAGGGTTTTTTATTTGGGGGGGGGTTTAAACGGGGTATTAGAATAGGAATAATTTAAAATTATTTTTTTTTTAAATTCTTTTTTATTGAGAGAGAACATGTGAAAGTATACATACAGTTCAGTAATACATCATACATCTTTGATATAATGCTTATCAGTACATATTTTAACAGCTTCCAATAAATGATTATCATCTAAATTATCCAGAGTTCACATGTATCTAACTCTCATATTTTATCTTTTATTAGAGAGAAAACAGCAAAGAGAAGGGAAAGAGCTTATTGAAATACAATGTGATTCCATTCTTCCCGCAAGGAGTCCTCTAGAAATACGCTAGTGTTGCGAAAAGGTGCCAGTACCTGTCGTTGTATTTCTAGTTCAAAAGTTAAAATTAACCTACTCCACTTTCTCAGGAATAAATTCAGTCTATTTCCCACATCCACTCTAAAGTCAATATGTTCAACAAATAGCTCTGTTTTCAGCATATTTCTGAAGTAGTTCATAGTCGGGCTTTTGCTATCTGTCCAAAAATTAAGTATAGCTTTCCTTGCTAACAGTATGAGTAAAGTCAGTTCTGAGTCAAATTGTCTGTGCTGTTGCTCCCACTTCAAAAATAATATAACCTTAGGCGCAAAATCAATCTGTATACCCATTTTTTTATTGACCCAATACTGCAATTTGCTCCAGAATTGCCTGTTACAGAAGCATTAGTTATTTTGTTGTGAAGAGCTTATTTCCCAGCAGCAATGCCTGAACCAGCAAGCCAGCGCCTAAGAAGGGCTCCAAGAAAACCGTAACAAGTATCATTTCATAAAGAGTTAACTTTTTTTTTTTTTCAGCTTTTAGAAACTATTGCCTAAATACACGTTTGCTGGCCTCAGCTCTAAGTTTAGTGATAACCAATCCCATTGTCTAATCACCTCTGGAGCCAGACTGCTAATTGATAAGATGAACTTGTAAACTTGTTATCTTAAGTACTGTAATCCTATTGTGGCCTGTCAAAGGACAGTGCTCTCTATCTAAATGTGTGATGGGGGATTTTGTGCTTCCCCCCCTCTCCCCCTGGGAGTGCCCTGTGTGCATGTAACCTTAATAAAAAGCAGGCTGGGCATCCCAGCCCTGAGTTCTGGTTTGACCCTCAATCGCAGCGTTGACTCGTTTTTGTGGGCAGAAGGGTATCCTATCTGTACTGCAGCTAAGGGAGATTATTCTATATTTGCGAGACTCATATAGAATACTATGGAAAGCAGCTTCTCCCCTCTTTAGCAATAGGGATCCAGGCTACTAAGCGGTCCATCTCTCAGCGAGACTAAGGGTAACCGTAACATTTGGCGGCAGCGGCGGGATTTTCCTGGATTTCCTAGGAGAGGTACAGAACGGATGGAGAGAAAAATTTAAGCGTACAACCCTAAAGGATTTACTTGAAAGCAGAGGGGGGTACGCCAGCAACCGGCCGAGGAGAGAGCTGATCGCAGAATTGACCGAACTGGATCAGAGCTTCACAATGGCGGAAACACCGACCACGATTAGTGACGAAAAAACCAGGATTGTTCGGCAAAGGCTCTCATTATACGGGCCGAACCCCTCCATGGAATTGGTACAGCAGTTGATGGCGGAGGCGGATGAGGATATACGAGAGACTCGAGCCCACGAACTCAACCTAGCGAACGCACACCGCAATGCTGAAGCCCCGCAGGTAATCATCCCTGTCGAAAATGCTGGGAGGCCCAAGATACCCTATGCGGCATTTCGACCCTTCCTAGAGATCGAGACAGGGATTGATGAATATTTGGTGGACTTCGAATGGCAATGTGCCCTGCACCAGATTCCCAACAGAGAGTGGCCCACGATATTGTCTGGGAAACTATCCGGGCGAGCCCTGGAAGCCTTTCGTACTCTGGGTGCTGAGGAAGTGACACAGTATGAGCTAGTTAAGGAGACACTGTTGCGACGGTACGCTGTAACTCCGGACACGTATCGCCGACAGTTTCGGGGCACGGAAAAGAAGCCTAACGATACCCATATGGAATGGGCGCACCGAATGCGGAGAGCGGCAAATCACTGGCTGAGCGGAAGTAAAGCGGTGACTGGGGAGGAAATTTTACAATTGTTTCTCTTAGAACATTTTTATAATGGCATGGAACAGCAAGGGAAGGAATGGCTGCGAGACAGGCGGCCTTCTACCTTAGAAGAAGCAGCCAAATTGGCCGATGAACATTATGACTCCCGTCTTCACGAACCCATGAACTACCGAGCTCCAGCACGGGTCGAACCCAGAGAGGTTTACCGTGCACCCCCTCGTGCTGAATTCCGAGCCCCGGTGCCCACAGGGCCCGTCCGACACTCAGGACCACCCAATAACAGCTCTGAGCGTCCCAGACCGACTTGCCACCGATGCAAGCAACCAGGGCATTTCATGGCTAGATGCCCCCTTAATACGCACCAGACACCCAGGAATTACAATTACCCCTCTGGGTCCTATCGTCCGGCCCGGGCCCTCTGTGTTAACCAAGAGGCCCCTATGGAGGGATATGTGGGGCAGCTTCACGAGGCAGACCCTGTATATGCTGCCTCAGATAACCGCCAGCACCATCGGCAGAGGGTATGGCTCGAGGGGCGATCTACCGAGGGATTGCGAGACACAGGGGCTACTATCACGCTGGTACAGAGTCATTTGGTGCCAGAGCACAAGCGATCCGGACAGACTGTGGCCGTTAGAGTGGCGGGGGGGGATGTGTACAAAATTCCAACAGCTAAAGTGCATCTTGATTGGGGAGCGGGAAAGGGGGCTGTGAACGTGGGCCTAATGGATAATTTACCTGCCGAAGTACTACTGGGCAACGATTTGGGCCCCATGACTTCTGCCTATGCTCCAGTATGCAACAACGAGGCGGACCCAGTGACTACACGGGCCCAAGCCCGGACGGAGCGAGAGCTCTCACTAGTGCGGGAGACACAGGTAAGACCTACCCCGACCTTGCCTGACAGGTTAGGCCCCATACCCTGGGACACCCCAGATGCTTTCGAGGCAGAGTCTAAGACTGACCCGACCTTACAAAAGTACCGGGAACGAGCAGAGACCGGAGGGGGCGGGACAGATAACGAAACATTCTTATGGGAAAAAGGGAAACTATACCGCTGGACAGAGAAAAGGGGACAGCGTAGGCGACAGCTGGTAGTGCCCCACAAATACCGTCAAGAAATCCTCAAAATATGCCACGACATCCCCTTAGCAGGCCACCTAGCCGTAACCCGTACCCTACACCGCATTACTCACACGTTCTTTTGGCCAGGGGTGCACGCTGACGTTAGAACTTACTGTAACACCTGCGATGTGTGTCAACGAGTAGGAAGGCGAGGCGATCACCCTAAAGCCCAGCTAGTAAATATGCCCATTGTAGAGGAACCCTTCAGCCGGGTTGCTATTGACCTAGTGGGACCACTGGCTACCCCTAGTCCCTCCGGTAAGCGCTACATTCTTACTGTAGTGGACTACGCTACCAGGTACCCAGAGGCTGTCGCCCTATCCAACATACAAGCGGATACGGTAGCGAATGCACTAGTAAAGGTGTTCTCCCGGGTAGGATTTCCAAAAGAAATCCTATCCAACCGAGGCACCGAATTTACGGCTGAATTGACCCAACAACTCTGGCAGGTTTGCAAAATTAAGTCCCTCCTGAGCTCCCCATACCACC
This sequence comes from Bombina bombina, assembly GCF_027579735.1. NCBI lineage: Eukaryota > Metazoa > Chordata > Amphibia > Anura > Bombinatoridae > Bombina > Bombina bombina. The sequence continues at coordinate 234,675,653 of NC_069501.1, read as the reverse complement.
CCCAGATGAACGGGCTGTGTGAGAGGTTCAATGGGACCCTCAAGCAAATGCTCAAGACGTTCACTTAGGAATACCGAGACTGGGAACGCTTCCTGCCGCACCTCCTATTTGCTTATCAGGAGGTGCCCCAGGAAACGACAGGGTTCTCTCCCTTCGAGTTGCTCTATGGAAGAAAGGTACGGGGACCCCTAAACCTGATCCGGGAGCACTGGGAGGGAGAGATGGAGGCTGACGGTGTCCCCATTGTGCCATACGTGCTGGAACTCAGGGACCGAATGGAGCAATTAGCCAAATCCGTGCAGGCTAATCTCCAGTTGGCCCAGAGAAGACAGAAAGTATGGTACGATCGGGGGGCCCGAAAGAGAATCTTCACCATAGGACAAAAGGTGTTAGTACTTAAACCGGTGAAGACAGACAAATTGCAGGCGTCCTGGCAGGGTCCCTACCAGATTGTAGAGAAAAGGGGAGACACCACTTATGTGATAGCTAGCTGCCATGACAACAATCTTAGAAAGACATTCCATGTAAACATGCTCAAGGAATATTTTGAGCGACCAGAGAACGTGACGGCCGTATGTTGTTCCCCTCAGGAAGACCCCGACAGTTTACCCATTCCAGACCTATTAGAAAAGAGTCTCCCCACAGGTATAGTGGCGCAGGTTCAGATAGGGGACCGACTTAGCCCCACTGAAAGGGAGCAGCTCAACCAACTCCTCCAGTCCAAACACCTCACCTTCTCCCCGAAGCCAGGGTACACTACTTTAACCACCCACCAGGTAGATACTCCGGGACAAGCTCCCTTGCGCCAGGCTCCGTACCGAATCCCTGAAGCAGTTAGGACAGGAATGAAGAAGGAGATCGATGAGATGCTCCAGCTCAGGGTAATTGAGCCCTCTGATAGTCCCTGGGCCTCCCCAGTTGTCTTGGTGCCCAAGAAAGATGGGACCACCCGGTTCTGCGTAGACTATCAGAGGCTCAATGAAAATACCGTGATGGACGCTTACCCTATGCCCAGGGTAGACGAGCTACTCGATCATATAGTCAGGGGAAATTACCTGACCACTATTGACCTCTGCAAAGGTTACTGGCAGATTCCCCTGGCCCCGGAGGCTATCCCCAAGTCAGCATTCGTCACCCCATTCGGCTTATATCAGTTTAGGGTAATGCCGTTTGGGATGAAGAATGCCCCAGCTACATTCCAGCGCTTGGTGGATAGGCTCCTGGATGGCTTCCAGAGTTTTGCTTGCGCCTACCTGGACGACATAGCGATCCACAGTGAGTCCTGGGAGGACCACTTAGCTCATGTGGGAATGGTTCTGGATCAGATCCGGGCTGCTGGCCTGACTCTGAAGCCAGAAAAATGCCACTTTGGGATGGCCGAGGTACAGTACCTGGGTCACCGGGTGGGGTGTGGAAAGCAGCGACCAGAGCCGGCCAAAATAGAAGCTGTCGCCAATTGGCCCACCACCATCACTAAGACTCAGGTCCTAGCCTTCCTGGGCACGGCAGGGTACTATAGACGGTTCGTACCAGACTACAGCACACTTGCCAAACCCCTGACTGACTTGACCAAGAAGAACTTACCTCGACAGGTCCTGTGGTCTCCCCACTGTGAAACGGCTTTCCAGGCTCTCAAAAATGCTCTAATTAACGCTCCTGTCTTGGCGGCCCCAGCCCTTAACAAACGTTTTATCGTCCATACAGATGCTTCCATGTTCGGGCTGGGAGCCGTCCTCAGCCAAGTAGGCGAAGATGGAGGGGAGCATCCAGTTGCCTACATCAGCCGGAAGCTCCTGCCCCGCGAAGTCAGCTATGCAGCGGTCGAAAAGGAGTGTTTGGCTTTGGTGTGGGCATTAAAGAAATTGACTCCCTATTTATATGGTCAGGAGTTCACTCTGGTCACCGACCATAACCCTTTGGTGTGGCTGAACCGGGTCTCTGGAGATAACGGCAGGCTATTACGTTGGAGCTTATCGTTGCAACCCTTCAATTTCACCATTACTTACAGACCTGGGAAACAGAATGGCAACGCCGACGGGTTGTCCAGACAAACCGACCTCAGCCCCCCATAACCAGCGGTCTGGACAGCCTTAGTCTGCCCCGAAAAGGGGTCAGACCGTGTCTGCCAGAGTGTTCCACAGAAAGGGAGCACTGTTACAGAAGCATTAGTTATTTTGTTGTGAAGAGCTTATTTCCCAGCAGCAATGCCTGAACCAGCAAGCCAGCGCCTAAGAAGGGCTCCAAGAAAACCGTAACAAGTATCATTTCATAAAGAGTTAACTTTTTTTTTTTTCAGCTTTTAGAAACTATTGCCTAAATACACGTTTGCTGGCCTCAGCTCTAAGTTTAGTGATAACCAATCCCATTGTCTAATCACCTCTGGAGCCAGACTGCTAATTGATAAGATGAACTTGTAAACTTGTTATCTTAAGTACTGTAATCCTATTGTGGCCTGTCAAAGGACAGTGCTCTCTATCTAAATGTGTGATGGGGGATTTTGTGCTTTCCCCCCCCTCTCCCCCTGGGAGTGCCCTGTGTGCATGTAACCTTAATAAAAAGCAGGCTGGGCATCCCAGCCCTGAGTTCTGGTTTGACCCTCAATCGCAGCGTTGACTCATTTTTGTGGGCAGAAGGGTATCCTAGCTGTACTGCAGCTAAGGGAGATTATTCTATATTTGCGAGACTCATATAGAATACTATGGAAAGCAGCTTCTCCCCTCTTTAGCAATAGGGATCCAGGCTACTAAGCGGTCCATCTCTCAGCGAGACTAAGGGTAACCGTAACATTGCCTAATCAAAGGGCACTCCCATATACTATGCAACAGACCCGGGGACTCAGCAGAACATTTAGAACACTTATTAGGCCATTCAGGGATCCATCTGGCGAGACATTTAGGGATCATATATGCTTTGTGCAAGAATCTGATCTGTGTTTCTCTCAGAGTAGCAGACAGAGTGGCCCTCTTGATCTTCTCCAGCCCCTCTCGAGCCTCCTCCCATGTAACATCCCGAAGACCCTCTCTCTGCCATCCCGCCAATAGGGTTGGTTGAATCAAGCGCAGTCTCTGCTGCAAAAGGGTTTGATATATCTCCGATAAGGAGAATCTGCCCAGTTTAAACAAGGATTAAGTGAGCCGAAATGGTGAGCCTTCCCAGAATTCTGGCCCCTCCCTAACTAATGTATCCACATAGTGGGGAACCTGCAAATACGCGTAGAAATGACCACTTGGGAGATTGTATTCCCTTTGTAATACAGAGAAAGGCTTAAAAGTTTTCGTCAATGGTTCCACTAGCTGTCCCACATTCCTCAGGCCAAGTTCCTTCCATTGACGAAATGGTTTTGTGTTCATGCCCGCCGGAAAGTCTGGGTTGCCACGGAAAAGAAGGTAAGTAGAACCCAGATTCCTTTTGGTTAAGAAGCTATGAGCCAGATGCCAGGCCTTTATGGGGTCCTTATATAAAAGGTTTCCCTATAATGACCTAGCCGCTTTTGACTGTGGCATATGCAGTAAGTACGCCAAAGAAACACCGCCCAAAGTAGCTTGTTCCAGATTCTGTCTATAGAAATGCTTTGTGCCTACCTGCCAATCAAGCACCAAGCCTATTAAATCTGCCCAATTATAAAGCCTAAAGTCTGTCAGTGACATACCACCGTTAATATAATTTAGGGACATCTTGGACATCGAGATACGAGGCCTGCCTCCTCGCCAAATGAAGTGCTTTAAAGCCGAGTTCAAAGATTTCACATCACCTTTAGTAAGCAACAGGGGCAGCATAAGCATCGGATATAGGAGGCGGGGCAAGATCACCATCTTGAGAAGACTGACCCTACCCGCCAGTGAGATAGGAAGAGATCTCCAACTTCTCATCTGATTACTCAATTTAGCACATAGAGGTGTCAAATTGGCCGAATATAATTTATTAGGGTTCATGTGTATCTGATCTGAATGCCCAGATAGGTAATTACATGGTTCGCTATTGTAAACGGATATTCTTGATTTGCCCTCCTACCTTCATGCAGCCATAGAATCTCAGATTTTTGCATATAAACTTTATAACCTGAAAAAGATCCGAAGTCTTGCAACCTGCGTACAATGGATGGTATAAATAGCAGCATATCATCCGCATACAATGCGAGATGTTGGGAGCATCCCGCCACCTCAATACCTGGAAATATCTGATGCAATTTGACCACCAGAGGTTCCAGCGCCAAGTTGAACAGCAGGGGGGACAAAGGGCATCCCTGCCTCGTACCCCTCTGCAACAAAACATCAGGAGAGAACAAGTTGTTGACACATATGTTAGCAATGGGGGAAGAGTAGAGATTCACAATAAATGAGACAAAGGGACCTGAGAAGTTAAACCTAGTCAGCGTATGTAAGAGATGCTGCCATTCCACCCTATCAAAGGCCTTTTCTGCATCCAAGGACAACAGAAAGGCCTCTGGAAGTTTGTCCCCTTCCCCTGATTGCTTTACATTCCAAAAATGCTGTAGGACCTGCAGTATTCTACGCATGTTTGTCACAGAGGATCTCGCCAGCATTAACCCCATCTGGTCCTCATGAATCAGATCCGGCAGGATAAATTTGAGGCGTTCCGCTATTAGTTTAGTTAGAATCTTATAGTCGGAATTCAATAAAGATATCGGCCTATAAGACTCCGGGAGAAGGGTATCTTTACCTGCCTTACGGATAAGGGTGATATATGCAGCCGAAAAGGCCCTGGTCGGTTTTGTCGCATCTGACAAGTATCCTGTATAAAGATCAGTTAATACCTGTGCCACTCTAGAATTTAACAATCTATAGAACTCTATAGGTAGTCCGTCCGGACCCGCTGCCTTGCCTCACTTTAAAGACATGATCGTCTTATCTACTTCTTCTGCGGAAATGGGTGTGTTAAGCTTGTTTAATTGTTCCTCCGATACCTGTGGGAGTTTTATGGAATTCCAGAATTCGCTCATTGTCTCTTCTGAATTCCCTTGGTTGCTCGCATATAGTCTAGAATAGTAAACGGCAAATGTTTCCGTAATCCGTTTGGGGTCTTTAATCAATGTATTTCCATCCTTAATAGCTGCCACAAAGCGCTTAGAGGATTTTAGGTTAACCAGAGAGGCCAGCAGTCTACCCGACTTATCCCCATATCTATAGTATCTACCCCTATTTCTCAGCAATGTTTGAGAGGCTTGATATGCCAGCAGCGCGTCATACTCTTTCTTGGCACTAATATAGTTTTGATGACAGCGCCATGTGGGCGTAGCCCGATATATAGTATAACAGGTAGCCAATTCATCCCGCAATCTCTCGAGCCTTTCAGAATGCTTTTCTTTCCTACGAGAAACAAAAGCCAGAATATCACCTGCCAGCACCACCTTTGCCGTCTGCCAAAAAAGTTCTGGAGTCGATAGATGTTGTGCATTGTTAGTTGAAAAATTGTCTCAACAATTTTCTATATATAACTGGAATTCCTGTTAGGTAAGCAAGTATTGTGGGAATCTGAGATTCCTGCGATTGCCTGAGCGTGGTAAGGTATCCAGAAATAGCCCTATTGGGGCGTGGTCCGAGACTATTACATCCCCAATTTTAGCATCAACAACCTGAGGTATCAGAGAGGCAGAGATCAGAAACAGGTCAATGCGAGACATAGTGGGAAAAGCACGAGAGACACACGTGAAGTCTTTGCCATCCGGATTAAGCTTGCGCCATATATCTATCACATCCAGCAATGATGCTAGAGACTGAAAGATTTGTGATTTAAATTTATTGCCAATTTTAGTTTTAGTTTGTGGTCCCCCAAGTTGTCTACTGTGGTCCCTGAGCCTGTCACAATGCGGATTGGGTGCGAGATTGAAATCACCCCCTATTATGAGAGGAGTATCTAAAAAAGGAGTTAGTACTCTAATCAGATTAGTCCAGAATGTCTTATCTTTGTTATTGGGAGCGTAAATATTACACATTGTGTATACTTTACCAGCAATTTGTGCCTGAACCACTATATACCGACCTTCCGGGTCAGTTAGTACTGTCGTGTCTCCAATGTCTAAGTTTTTCCCAAACAAAATAGCTATTCCTCTGCTAGCAAATTTGTAAGAAACAAACTCAACCCTCCCAACCCAATCCCTTTTTAGTTTAGCATGCTCTACATCATTCAAGTGCGTCTCCTGTAAGAACGCGATATCTGCACCCCGTTTCCTAAGCTGTGTTAATATAGTCTTCCTCTTAATGGGGAAGTGTATACCCCCTACTTTCCATGAATAGATACTAAATGTTAATGAGAAAGAAGATACTCAGGCCTAGATTTGGAGTTTGGCGGTAGCCGTGAAAACCAGCGTTAGAGGCTCCTAACGCTGGTTTTAGGCTACCGCCGGTATTTGGAGTCATTAAAAAAGGGTCTAACGCTCACTTTTCAGCCGCGACTTTTCCATACCGCAGATCCCCTTACGTCAATTGCGTATCCTATCTTTTCAATGGGATCTTTCTAACTCCGGTATTTAGAGTCGTGTCTGAAGTGAGCGTTAGAATTCTAACGACAAAACTCCAGCCGCAGAAAAAAGTCAGTAGTTAAGAGCTTTCTGGGCTAACGCCGGTTCATAAAGCTCTTAACTACTGTGCTCTAAAGTACACTAACACCCATAAACTACCTATGTACCTCTAAACCGAGGTCCCCCCACATCGCCGCCACTCGATTAAATTTTTTAACCCCTAATCTGCCGACCGCCACCTACGTTATATTTATGTACCCCTAATCTGCTGCCCCTAACACCGCCGACCCCTATATTATATTTATTAACCCCTAACCTGCCCCCCACAACGTCGCCTCCACCTGCCTCCACTTATTAACCCCTAATCTGCCGAGCGGACCGCACCGCTACTATAATAAAGTTATTAACCCCTAATCCGCCTCACTAACCCTATAATAAATAGTATTAACCCCTAATCTGCCCTCCCTAACATCGCCGACACCTAACTTCAATTATTAACCCCTAATCTGCCGACTGGAGCTCACCGCTATTCTAATAAATGTATTAACCCCTAAAGCTAAGTCTAACCCTAACACTATCACCCCCCTAAGTTAAATATAATTTTAATCTAACGAAATTAATTAACTCTTCTTAAATAAATTATTCCTATTTAAAGCTAAATACTTACCTGTAAAATAAATCCTAATATAGCTACAATATAAATTATATTTATATTATAGCTATTTTAGGATTAATATTTATTTTACAGGTAACTTTGTATTTATTTTAACCAGGTACAATAGCTATTAAATAGTTAAGAACTATTTAATAGCTAAAATAGTTAAAATAATTACAAATTTACCTGTAAAATAAATTCTAACCTAAGTTACAATTAAACCTAACACTACACTATCAATAAATTAATTAAATAAAATACCTATAATTATCTACAATTAAACCTAACACTACACTATCAATAAATAAATTAAATACAATTCCTAAAAATAAATACAATGAAATAAACTAACTAAAGTACAAAAAATAATCCTATCAGCCAATCGGAATTCGAGGGACGCCATCTTGGATGACGTCATTTAAAGGAACCGTCATTCGTCGTTCAGTCATCGTCCAGGATGGATGTTCCGCGTCGGAGGTCTTCAGGATGCTGCCGCTCCGCTCCGGATGGATGACGATAGAAGATGCCTCTTGGATGAAGACTTCAATCGGATGGAAGACCTCTTCTGCCCCGCTTGGATGAAGACTTCTACCGGATGGAGGACCTCTTCTTGCTCCGCTTGGATGAAGAATTTGGCTCGGCTGGGTGAAGATGACTCAAGGTAGGGAGATCTTCAGGGGCTTAGTGTTAGGTTTATTTAAGGGGGGTTTGGGTTAGATTAGGGGTATGTGGGTGGTGGGTTGTAATGTTGGAGGGGGGTATTGTATGGGTTTTTTTACAGGCAAAAGAGCTGAACTCTTGGGGCATGCCCCGCAAAGGGCCCTGTTCAGGGCTGGTAAGGTAAAAGAGCTTTGAACTTTAGTAATTTAGAATAGGGTAGGGCATTTTTTTATTTTGGGGGGGCTTTGTTATTTTATTAGGGGGCTTAGAGTAGGTGTAATTAGTTTAAAATTGTTGTAATATATTTCTAATGTTTGTAAATATTTTTTTATTTTTTGTAACAGTTATTTTTTATTTTTTGTACTTTAGTTAGTTTATTTCATTGTATTTATTTGTAGGAATTGTATTTAATTTATTTATTGATAGTGTAGTATTAGGTTCAATTGTAGATAATTATAGGTATTTTATTTAATTAATTTATTGATAGTGTAGTGTTAGGTTTAATTGTAACTTAGGTTAGGATTTATTTTACAGGTAAATTTGTAATTATTTTAACTATTTTAGCTATTAAATAGTTCTTAACTATTTAATAGCTATTGTACCTGGTTAAAATAAATGCAAAGTTACCTGTAAAATAAATATTAATCCTAAAATAGCTATAATATAATTATAATTTATATTGTAGCTATATTAGGATTTATTTTACAGTTAAGTATTTAGCTTTAAATAGGAATAATTTATTTAAGAAGAGTTAATTAATTTCGTTAGATTAAAATTATATTTAATTTAGGGGGGTGTTAGTGTTAGGGTTAGACTTAGCTTTAGGGGTTAATACATTTATTAGAATAGCGGTGAGCTCCAGTCGGCAGATTAGGGGTTAATAATTGAAGTTAGGTGTCGGCGATGTTAGGGAGGGCAGATTAGGGGTTAATACTATTTATTATAGGGTTAGTGAGGCGGATTAGGGGTTAATAACTTTATTATAATAGCGGTGCGGTCCGGTCGGCAGATTAGGGGTTAATAAGTGTAGGCAGGTGGAGGCGACGTTGGGGGTGGCAGATTAGGGGTTAATAAATATAATATAGGGGTCGGCGATGTTAGGGCAGCAGATTAGGGGTACATAGGGATAATGTAAGTAGCGGCGGTTTACGAAGCGGCAGATTAGGGGTTAATAATAATATGCAGGGCTCAGCGATAGCGGGGGCGGCAGATTAGGGGTTAATAAGTGTAAGGTTAGGGGTGTTTAGACTCGGGGTACATGTTAGGGTGTTAGGTGCAGACGTAGGAAGTGTTTCCCCATAGACAACAATGGGGCTGCGTTAGGAGCTGAACGCGTCCGTAAGCAACTCTGGTATCGAGAGTTGAAGTTGCGTTAAATATGCTCTACGCTCCTTTTTTGGAGCCTAACGCAGCCATTCTGTGGACTCTCAATACCAGAGTGCGGCCAGAAAAAAGCCAGCGTTAGATACGCTGGTCGTTACCGACAAAACTCTAAATCTAGCCGTCAGTAAATACACATTGTCCAATAGTAAAAGGGAAAAAAGAAAGGGGCAGCAGGAGAGAGGAACAGAGAGAAAAAAAAAAAAGGGGGGGGGGGAGGGAAAATGGAAACTCTCACCTTCCATAATTCCGGACCACCACTTCCAGGAGCTACTGAACAACCTGCTCTGCAAAAAAAGTAATGTCAGTAAATATCATAGCAGCAGTTACAAACACTTGGTCATAATCCATTTCCAACAATGAACTGTGAATATGTCTATTAGCCCCTATCATATAATTTTAAAAATTCTGCATCCACATTTTCCATGTCCTAACGAGATATAGGAGCTCAGTATAACATCCGATACGGGCAAATTTACTAAACACATATCGCCCAACTTCAACAAAAACTTTAAACCAAAGTATCAGACCCATTCCCAAAGCAATCTGCCCCAAACTCTCCCTCTCCCTATCATGTTCAGGGGATCTTTCCCTATATATAACTAAGGCAGGTCCGTCAAATGCAAACCATCCTATCTTAACAAAGATCAAAAACCAGATTAATAGATTTTTGTCCCGAACACAAGGACAAAAAAAATTCTTCTCAGAATTTACTATCATTCCTCTTCTGGCTGCATAGGCCATTATTTAATCTAAGCATTAAGAACCATTATTGCTTTCAGTGCAGGACACTCATCTATCCCTCTCCTCCTCTAGCAGCACCTGGGCTCCTAGAACCTCCTTCCGCATCCAGGAATTGCTGCGCTGTTCTCGGGGAATCAAAAAATATAGGACCCCTAGCAGTAGCTATTTTCAGTTTAGCCGGGTATAGCAAAAAAGCCTGCCTACCTTCTCTGTGCAGCTGAGAACATATGGGGGAGAATTCCCTTCGCCTCCGCATGAGATCTGCAGAATAATCCTGAAATAACAAGATCCTAGAGTTCTCATAAAACACCTCCCCCATTTTCCTATATGCTCTAAGTGTCGCCATCTTAGTTTGAAAGTGAAGAAATTTTATCATTACAGGCCTGGCTTGCGTGTTGTGATCTATAGCTGGTCTTTCTGGCCCAACTCTATGCGCTCTTTCTACACTATTCAGCAGCGCATCATCGGGGATATTCAGGAGATCAGGAAGGGTCGTTTCAATGAATTTTAAAATAGCCGCTGGATTTACAGATTCAGGCAGACCTAGTAGGCGAACATTGTTCCGCCTAGACCTGTTTTCCAGGTCATCAATTTTTTGTTGCAGCGCCACTGACTTCTTCTCTAGAGATACAATTTTTCCAGTGTTAGCATTTTGTGTTTCCTCTAAATCAGAGACCCATGTTTCTACTTCAGATACCCTTGCTGAGAATTGTTTAACCTCTTCCGCCAGTGTATCAACTCCTTTCTGAAGGTTCTCTATTTTAGGTAAAAAAGGGTAGATATCTGTTTAACTATAGGGTGTGGATCCAGAGAATGACTTTCTTGCAAGTCAAAAGTGGATGCTTGAGTGCCAATGTCTGAGCCTATTTTAGCCCTACGCTCAGTATTTTTGCTGCGGCTTGCCATTGTAGTTGGAATTAAATATTTATCCATACACTATTAGGCCACTCACTTTTTAAATGAGGCTGGCTCAGGTCACAATTATCACAATAAACACTAGATGCCCTAGCAAATGAGAGCCTACCACCCTTTATATCATATCAGAGAGACATGTCATGTGTTACCAAAGAGAACCGTCTAAGGCACAATTAAATGGACCTTTGAGATATAGCAATAAAACACCTATGTCATAAGTTGCCTATCGGCTCCCAGCGGCAAACCACTATCTATCCTGTAAAAGCAAAGTTTAGTTAAACCAACATCATCAAATTAAGAACATGCAATTTTATTTTATTTTTTAAATGTCCAGAGGGCTACTGCCATGGAAGTTGCCTTTAACCTGCAAGGAACAGCAAAGGCCCTGCAAGGGAATATGTGCTACGACTTGTAAACAAAAAAGTATTAACCATACAGTGGCACAAGCAGATTTACATTCAGGTGCACCCTTATTCAATTAACATGACAGTCACGAGGCTTCAATTGGTATTATGATCCCTAGAGTGCAATGGAGGCAGAATCATTTAAATATTAGATGCATAGAGTTGGGATTCTGCTGCAGCAAACAAGGATAAGCACTGCATTTAGGAATTTGTTCCACTGGTTCTCGCCGTCTCCTGTCAAGTAGGTTCAATTGCAGCAATGTTTACAGACAGTCCCCTGTGACAGTTCCAAGTGTATCTGCCCTCAATTAAGCCCCTGCTGCTGCAAAAAAAGATTTTTTTTCCAGTTCCCCCCCCCCCTTTTCTTCTTTTTTCCCCTTCCTCTCTCTGGGGAGGGTTCACTGAGCTATTTGTCTCCCTATTAAAGACCCCTCTTGTCTCCTGTGATCCCTCTTTTGCTCCCCCTAACCAGTGGAGGGTTCAGTCACTGACTCCCTCTGTATAGAGGGCTGATCCAGTACTGAGCCTATAATACCAATAGATCAGCCAATAGAATGTGAGCTCAATCTGATTGGCTGATCCAATCAGCCAATCGTATTAAACTTGAATCTGATTGGCTGATTCAATCAGCCAATCATATTTTTCCTACCTTAATTCCGATTGGCTGATAGAATCCTATCAGCCAATCAGAATTCGAGGGACGCCATCTTGGATGACGTCACTTAAAGGAACCTTCATTTATCGGGAGTCGCCGGAAGAAGTGGATGGATCCGTGTCGGCTGCTTCAAGATGGTCCCGCTCCGCGCCGGATGGATGAAGATAGATGAACATATCTACCGGTCCGGATGTCCTCTTCTTGCCGGATAGGATGAAGGCTTCAGACCCTCTTCTGGACCTCTTCTTGCCGGATAGGATGAAGACTTCGGACCCTCTTCTGGACGGATCGGTGATACCCGGTGTGGTTTTTAAGGGGGGTTTGGGTTAGATTAGGGGTATGTGGGTGGTGGGTTGTAATGTTGGGGGGGTATTGTATGTTTTTTTTTAAATGCAAAAGAGCTGTTTACTTTGGGGCATGCCCCGCAAAAGGCCCTTTTAAGGGCTGGTAAGGTAAAAGAGCTGTTAACTTTTTATTTTAGAATAGGGTAGGGCATTTTTTTATTTTGGGGGGCTTTGTTATTTTTTTAGGGGGCTTAGAGTAGGTGTTAGAGTAGGTGTAGGTGAATTACTTTAAAATTCTTGTAATCTTTTTTTTATTTTTTGTAATTTAGTGTTTGTTTTTTTGTAATTTAGTTTAGTTGATTTAATTGTAGATAATTGTAGATAGTTTAGTTAATTAATTTATTGATAGTGTAGTGTTAGGTTTAATTGTAACTTAGGTTAGGATTTATTTTACAGGTAATTTTGTAATTATTTTAACTAGGTAGCTATTAAATAGTAAATAACTATTTAATAGCTATTGTACCTAGTTAAAATAAATACAAAGTTGACTGTAAAATAAATATAAATTATTCATTATATTGTAGCTATATTAGGGTTTATTTTACAGGTAAGTATTTAGCTTTAAATAGGATTCATTTATTTAATAAGATTTATTTTATTTTGTTAGATTTAAATTATATTTAACTTAGGGGGGTGTTAGTGTTAGGGTTTGACTTATCTTTAGGGGTTAATACATTTATTATAGTGGCGGCAAGGTCCGGTCGGCAGATTAGGCGTTAATAAGTGTAGTTAGGTAGCGGCGACGTTTTAGGGGTTAATAAATATTATGTAGGTGTCGGCGATGTTAGGGGCAGCAGATTAGGGGTACATAGGGATAATGTAGATTGCGGTGGTGTGCGGTCGGCAGATTAGGGGTTACATTTTTTTATTAGAGTGGTGGCGATGTGGGGGGACCTTGGTTTAGGGGTACATAGGTAGTTTATGGGTGTTAGTGTACTTTAGAGCACAGTAGTTACAAGCTTTATGAACCGATGTTAACCCAGAAAGCTCTTACCTCCTGACTTTTTTCTGCGGCTGGAGTCTTGTCGTTAGAGTTCTAACGCTCAATTCAGCCAAGACTCTAAATACCGGTGTTAGAAAGATCCCATTGAAAAGATAGGATACGCAATTGACGTAAGGGGATCTGCGGTATGGAAAAGTCGCGGCTGGAAAGTGAGCATTAGACCCTTTCCTGACTGACTCTAAATACCAGCGGGCAGTAAAAAGCAGCGTTAGGACCCCTTAACGCTGGTTTGGACGGCTAACGCAGAACTCTAAATCTAGGTGATAGTCTATTAAGTGATTATTTATATTTTTGTTTTCAAGATTGTAAATAGTTAAATATTGAAAAATGTTATTGATTTAATACATAATTGTGTATGAATTATTTTCATATGTCCTAGTTTCGCCAATATGCCTGTTTAACTATTTGTAATAGATACATATCGCCCTAGGCTTAATTTTGACAGCTATGGATTTGTTTCTTATATTGCTAATTAGTTATTTTTCTAGATTGACCTCCTAGGCAACAAATAGGACATACACATTAATATAGCATAACATATTCTTTACTCTTATGTGTTTATCTTTATTTAGCCTGTTAGTATGCACACAAGGATTTTTTGTACCTTCATTTTTATTGCAGAAATTTTGTTTTAAATGTTTCCAAGGTGCTGTCAGTGTACCTTTTGGGCGGCATCCAATTACACCCTTTACTGGTCAGTGATTGGTTGCTTGTACCCTTAAGTGCACTGCTGGCACCTTCAGCTTACATTCCTATGACTAAACCCCACTAGGGGGCACGAAACACATCAGGATTGCTGTCCTTGTCTACCTGCATTAACATGCAGCTTTTACTTATACCACAATAAAGATTTTTTTAGTTTTAAACTTTGCCCCGGAGTGCTCAGAACTTTGCTTTTTTTGAATTTTTTTATTTTTGATGGGCCAAAAAAGAGTTGAATGCCCTTTTAAGTGCAATGCCCATACAAATGCCCTTTTCGGGGCAATGGGTAGATTAGGTTTATTTTTATTTTGTGGGTTTGGGGGTGGGGCTTTGTAATTTTAGGGGGTGTTTGTTTTTATTTTTTTTTGCAAAAGAGCTGTTAACTTAAGGGCAATACCCTACAAAATGCCCTTTTAAGGGCCCTTAGTAGTTTATTATAGATTCTGTTTTTTTATTTTGTGGTGTGTTTTTTTTTTTTTTTTAAAAACGGGGTATTAGAATAGGAATAATTTTGATTGTTATATTTTGTAATGGGAGGTTTGGTTTTTTTGGTAATTTTAGTGTTTATTATTTTTTGTAATTGTAGTTTTAATTGTTTAGTAATATTAGGTTTTTTATTTTTAGTAATGTTAGGCTTTATTAGTGTAAGTCGATTAGCTTTTATTCTTATTTCACAGGTAAGTTTGTATTTATTTTAACTAGGTAGTTAGTAAATAGTTATATTGTAGCTAGCTTAGGTTTTATTTTTAGTTCACAGGTAAGTATGTATTTTGTTTTAAATAGGTAGTTAGTTAATAATTCTAACTTTAATTTAGGTCTATTTTAATTATGTTAAAGTTAGGGAGTGCTAGGTTTAGGGATTAATATAATTTAATTTAGGCTGTTGCGATGTGGGTGCTGGCGATTTAGGGGTTAATAAGTTTAGTTAGTGTTGGCGTTGTGGGTGTATGGTGGTTTAGGGGTTAATAGGTTTAGTTAGTGTTTGAGATAGTGTTGGCGATGTGGGTGTACGGCAGTTTAGGGGTTAAAAGGTTTAGTTAGTGTTGGAGATGTTTGGGAATGACATTTTAGGGGTTAATAGGTTTAGTTAGTGTCAGCGATGTTGGGGAACTGCAGTTTAGGGGTTAATAGCTTTATTTACTGATTTAGTGTTGGTGATGTCGGGGAACTGCGGTTTAGAGGTTAAAAAGGGTTTAGGTAGTGTTGGTGATGTGGGGAGGTGGCTGTTTAAGCTTTAATAGGTTCCTGATAAAGTTTATTTGGACTGTAGAAGGGTCAACTTAGCATCCCGATGAAGCTGCCAGATGCTGAGCCAGGTCCTTGCTGGACTTCTTCTGGCCTCTCAAAGAAGAAGTTTTGAGAAACTTCTCATCAGATTTTAAAAGTTTTTTTGGCCTTCCAGTCCTTTCTTTGTCCTTGACCTCTCCTGATCCTTCAAATTTCTTTATAACAGCTTGAATACCACATCCAGTCTGTTTGCTGATTTCTCTTTGAGAGTGGCATTGCTGATGTAAAAGTATGATTTTATATCTGTCAAGTTCTTTGATCTTTGGCATTTTGAATGGGATATCATTAACAGTTGGCCTTATTCGCAAGCTGTCAGGTACCATGAACCAGGCAGAGATGTGAAATGCTAAATTAATCACACCTTTATTAAAAAATATTAAAAAAATTAACGAGCCCAAAAGCCAAATAACAAGCCAGGAGTCAAAACCAGTGCGGGTAGTCAGACAAGTTGGGTCAGGAACCAAAGCAAGAAGTCAGACAAGAAGAGGTCAGGAACATTAAGATCAGCAAAGTCAGCAACAATTGCTCAAGTGCAAGGGGAGGTCACACTAAATGCTTGCCACTTTAGCCAATAGAAGCAGTTTTTTCTTTTTTTTCTGTTCTTTAATACGGAGAACTGAGAAATTATTATATATGGTCAATATACCATTTCTAAAACAACAAATCTAATGGTGGCCTAAGACTTTTGCACAGTACTGTATGTATGTGTATATATATATATATATATATATATATATATATATATATATATATATATATATATATAGCCCTTTCCATGCAAACACCTTCTTCTATACCATATACATTTGACCCTTATAACTTTTTTATGAATACAGGTAGCCCTCAGTTTACGCCGGGGTTAGGTTCCAGAAGGAATGGTTGTAAATCGAAACCGTTGTAAATTGAAACCCAGTTTATAATGTAAGTCAATGGGAAGTGAGGGAGATAGGTTCCAGGCCACTTTAAAAATTGTCATAAGTAACACCTTATACATTATTTTTAAATCTTTGAAATGAATACTTTAAATGCTAAACAGCATTATAAACCTAATAAAATAATCACACAACACAGAATATATAATTAAACTAAGTTAAATGAACAAAAACATTTGCTAAACAGCATTATAAACCTAACAAAATAATCACACAACACAGACTTCACTTGCATTTTTCTGCAAACAGTTCTTTCTATGCATTCCAATCTGGACTGATTTATAGATAGGAAGATCTTGTTCCTTTGAAATCTGCTCAATAGCTCAGGTCTGGTTAAACTGATTAATTTCAGATTGCTTGGCTTTGCTGCAACACAAGCGGACAGCTCCACCTACTGGCTATTTTCATAAATGTACTGCTTCTCAATGCTTTTCAATAGCAGTCACATGACTGGAAAAAAAGGTTGTTATTCTGAAACGGTGTAAATTGAACCATTGTAAAACGAGGGCCACCTGTATTTTTATGAATTATTTTTATTAGATAGTGTATATATGAGTGTAACACTTTGTTTTAATGTATTTGTTGTGTTTAGTGCAACCCTTTATGTGAGGTCTTCAGTTGCGCTACCATGAGTGCAAATTGAAATAGCGCTCAGTGGTGCACGTCTACTTTTAACTTGTAATACACATGCAAATTAGCATGAGCGCAATATTTTAATATTGCACTCACGCTAACATTAGTGTGCCACTTGTAATCTAGTCTCTAAGGGTGTTGCAGAGATAACCCAAAAGTTAAACAATTTAAATAACATTTGTGCGTACTATAGGAATAATAATTAAATATAGTAGTCAACTTTAGGCAGGCACAAAATAGATACTTTGACATGTATATTATCAATTATTCCCAATAGTTAATCAAATTGTAATCCAAGTCCCAAAGGAATTGTAGTCTTCAGTTAGGAAACAGACAGAATTGATATACGTTTATATATGTTGTATGAGAATCTTAACAAGGTAATATCAAAGGCAGACACAACATAAACATATGATAAAAGCAAATGACATAAGTAGAAGATCAGTGGCATTGGTGTATAAGTCATGTAATATCTACAATTTCATGAAAAAAGATCATTTAAAGAAAATATTTATATCACAAAATATTTATACATAAACAATTCATGGCAATATATATATATATATATATATATATTTGTTTCACATACTACTGCTCAAGGAGTTTGCTTTGAAATCTAAATAATGTTCTTGAAAATTTTGTAAAAAAATATAGTTAGAGGGTGTTTGCCTCTATGGCTGGTTAGAAATACCTCATTTATGTTTTTCTGACAGTTTCATTTATGAGCCACACCTGTCTAGTAAAGTCAGACAGACAGGTCATTACTGCAATTATACTACAATTTCTCCCAAATAAAGACAAGTTGCTGAATCCATTAAAAAATTTCCTCCCTGTCCAGGTGAAAGGTTGAGAGCTTAGAATGGATTAAAAAAAAAAAGTTTTTCTAACAAAGTCACATGAAATTTCACTTAGTACCATGTATGGCTTTGTTTTGGGGTTGTTGATGCCCTTTTAAATTATTTTCTTAAGGAGGTATTTTACAACATTTCCTTAACATAGCTGGAAACATCCTTTTTTAATATTGTACTCTAATAAAATAACACTTTAAAGTTTAAAGAGGTAGACACTAGAATACATTTTGGATTTGGTCAATAATAAATCAAAATATATATGTAGTAAAAAAAGGTGACCGGAATGCTCTAGCGGAACACAAAATCTGCAAACTCTACAGTCAATAACACATTAATATATACAGTATATATATATATATATATATATATATATATATATATATATATATATATATATATTTGTTTGTTTGTTATAACCCTTAAACTTAATCTTCATACTGCAAATATACTTTTTTTTCTTAATTAAAGTTACATTTTTGTAATTTATTTCTATTAGATATTTTGAGAGATTTTTATTTTATATGTTTTATTTTTTGTTGAGTTTGATCAAGTCCAGTTACAGAATAATTTTAATGTAAGAGAGGGTAGCAATGCATTGCAACCATCTATGACAACTAGTAGGTTAAAGGGATATTATGGGACTGCCCAGTCAACAAGTCAGAGGGAAATGTAGACAAATGTCATTCCTTACATTTCCTATAGGTGGCAGTCTTATGCACAAACACAGAAGAAGAAGAACAGAGATAGCCCAACCGTCAGTAGCATTATAAAAAAAAATGGATTAACAAGAAATAAAAGCAGTATAGGTTGTGAAATCCTTAGGAAAAAGTAGTTGCTATTTAAAAATGCAGTAACTGAATAATGGTTAATATTTCTACTACAATATTTTCTACCACTGTTTTAATTATCCATCAACATTAATGAGTAGTTTGTTTATATTCATGCTTTGTACTTTTTATCATTTCTGAAAATTGTGCAAATGGTGATATTTTTATACTGCACAGTGGTTATTGCTCTGTCCCTGATGTTTTGCTGACATATTTTTCGAAAGGGAGGAATCTTTCTATTGATTGTCATGACAATAGAATTAACCAATATACTAAATAAGTACAGATGAGCAAAATTAATTTATTAACATTCAGGGCCAAATTACGAGTGGCGCGCTAGCAATTACGCACGAGCGAAAAGGGTGTTTATTGTGGGTGTTTGCACTCGTCGTGTTTATCGATCGTATTACAAGTTGAAAGTAAACGTGATTGCTTGAGCACAATTAAAGTTAACGCACATTCAGATAACACGTCCTCAGAGCTCTAGTTAACTGTTTCGCAAAACAAAAAAAGTTTCAAAAAACATATAGCAGAATATGTTCTACGTGTTTATAATAGATTTATATATATATATATATATATATATATATATATATATATATATATATATATATATATATGTTACGGGTAAAGTCATAAATCTGGGTATTCCTAGGATTACCTGGGTAAAGCTATTATTACCCAAGCGGCTGTGGGTAAAGCCCGATGTACTGTAATTCCCACATCTACACTATTTTTTTTTATTTTTGCCCCACCGATCCTCTGGCATCCACTCTCCTTGAACCCCCCGGGGAGGCAAAAAAGATAATGAAGATGGCGGAATTACAGTGCATCGTATATATGTTTAATGCACTGACTCAGTCTGAGGGGATTTATGATCTTACATCGGGCTTTACCCATAGCCGATTGGGTAATCCTAGCTTTACCCGGGTAATGCTAGGATTACCCAAAAT
This sequence comes from Bombina bombina, assembly GCF_027579735.1. Classification (NCBI taxonomy): domain Eukaryota; kingdom Metazoa; phylum Chordata; class Amphibia; order Anura; family Bombinatoridae; genus Bombina; species Bombina bombina. The sequence continues at coordinate 234,656,230 of NC_069501.1, read as the reverse complement.
CTGACTTTACCCACAACATTTATATATATTATACCTATATATAATCATGTATATGTGTGTGTGTGTGTATATATAAATATATGTTGCAGTCTTAATTTGTGGCAATAAAGTACAGAGTTCATAAAGGACCGTGATATAGAGATGTCCCGGGTGTTCAAGCGTCCTAAGACGTGCACCGGTATCACAGAGAACTCCTGGAGTACAAGGGTGGCGATCCTGCAGTAATCCGGACTCCAGAACAAGATTTGCCAAGAATTAAACTGTCCTGATAACATACAGCTCCCAGCTGTCAGGATCCTTGCTAACAGTTCAACAAGCTAGGGCTATGGGGATGCAAGACTTTCACCTATATTACGAGTTTTGCGTTAGCGGCTGTGCGTTGCTAACAAGCAGTTTATGCTCACCGCTCACTTACAGACAGCACTGGTATTACGAGTTTTTACAAACCAGACAAGAAGTGAGCGTTGAGCAAAATTTTGCTCTTTACCGCACTCCAATACCAGCGCTGCTTACGTTAGCGGTGAGCTGGTGTAACGTGCTCGTGCACGATTTCGCCATACGAATCAACATGGAGAGCCGGCTGAAAAAAGTCTAACACCTGCAAAAAAAGCAGCGTAAAGCTCCTTAACGCAGCCCCATGGATTCCTATGGGAAAATATATTTCATGTCTACACCTAACACCCTAACATGAACCCCAAGTCTAAACACCCCTAATCTTACACTTATTAACCCCTAATCTGCCGCCCCCGACATCGCCAACACCTACATTATAATTATTAACCCCTAATCTGCCGCTCCGGACATCAACGCCACCTACATTATACTTATGATGAACCCCTAATCTGCTGCCCCCAACATCGCCGAACCATACATTATATTTATTAACCCCTACTCTCCCACCCCCAATGTCGCCGCCACCTACCTACACTTATTAACCCCTAATCTGCCACCCCCAACGTCGCCGTCACTATAATAAACATATTAACCTCTAAACCGCCGCACTCCCGCCTCACAAACATTAGTTAAATATTATTAACCCCTAATCTGCCGGCCCTAACATCGCCGCCACCTACCTACATTTATTAACCCCTAATCTGCAGCCCCCAATGTCACTGCCACTATACTAAATGTATTAACACCTAAACCTAAGTCTAACCCTAACCCTAATACCCCCTAACTTAAATATAATTAAAACAAATCTAAATAAAAATTCCTATCATTAACTAAATAATTCCTATTTAAAACTAAATACTTACCTATAAAATAAACCCTAAGCTAGCTACAATATAACTAATAGTTAGTTACATTGTAGCTAGCTTAGGATTTATTTTTATTTTACAGGCAAGTTTGTATTTATTTTAACTAGGTAGAATAGTTATTAAATAGTTATTAACTATTTAATAACTACCTAGCTAAAATAAATACAAAGTTACCTGTAAAATAAAACCTAACCTAAGTTACAATTACACCTAACACTACGGCCTCAATCACATATGCAGCGTCGCCCGCAAAAAAACGGCGACGCCGGTTTTTGCACTGTTTTGGTATCACATATACGTCGTAGCATACAAGTTATGCCCGTATATTTCACCCATCGCTCACAATTTTTACTCCCATAGGCTAACATGGGACCGCGTCGTAATCGTAAATCAGTATCCAATATCCAGCGCAAGGCCTTACGTGGCAAAAATGGAGAAATCTTACTCCCATTTTACCTCGCCATAAAAGACAGCCATAGCAAGCCTTGCGCTGAGTATGGGAGCACGGTAACTCCCGAAAATACCTGCAAAAATAAACTAACACCTAACGCATGCGCAATGTCTATCTACCTGTCAACCGCAATCCCCCACCGCAATAACTAATAAAGTCTATTAGCCCCTAAACCGCCATAGCCCACACCGCAATAAACCTATTCTAGCATTAACCCCTAAACCGCCATAGCCCACACCACAATAAACCTATTCTAGTATTAACCCCTAAACCGCCATAGCCCACATAGCCTATTAAATGCATTAACCCCTAATCTGTCACCGCCACTATAATAAAGTTGTTAACCCCTAAACCTAAGTCTAACCCTAACCCTAACACCCCCTAACAAATATTTAAATAAATCTAAATAATATTACTATTATTAACTAAATAATTCCAATTTAAAACTAAATAATTACCTATAAAATAAACCCATATGGCTAGATTTAGAGTTCTGCGGCCAAAGGGGTGCGTTAGCTACGCGTGCTTTTTTTCCCCCGCACCTTTTAAATACCGCTGGTATTTAGAGTTCACAGAATGGCTGTGTTAGGCTCCAAAAAAGGAGCGTAGAGCATATTTAACGCCACTGCAACTCTCGATACCAGCGGTGCTTACGGACGCGGCCAGCTTCAAAAACGTGCTCGTGCACGATTCCCCCATAGAAAACAATGGGGCTGTTTGAGCTGAAAAAAAACCTAACACCTGCAAAAAAGCAGCGTTCAGCTCCTAACGCTGCTACATTGTTTTCTATGGGGAAACACTTCCTAAGTCTGCACCTAACACTCTAACATGTACCCCGAGTCTAAACACCCCTAACCTTACACTTATTAACCTCTAATCTGCCGACCCCGCTATCGCTGACACCTGCATATTATTATTAACCCCTAATCTGCCGCTCCGTATACCGCTGCTACCTACATTATACCTATGTACCCCTAATCTGCTGCCCCTAACACCGCCGACCCCTATATTATATTTCTTAACCCCTAATCTGCCCTCCACAACGTCGCCTCCACCTACCTACAATAATTAACCCCTAATCAGCCGACCGAACCGCACCGCTACTATAATAAATGTATTAACCCCTAATCCGCCTCACTCCCGCCTCAATAACCCTATAATAAATAGTATTAACCCCTAATCTGCCCTCCCTAACATCGCCGACACCTAACTTCAAACATTAACCCCTAATCTGCCGACCGGATCGCACCGCTACTATAATAAATGTATTAACCCCTAAAGCTAATTCTAACCCTAACACTAACACCCCCCTAAATTAAAAATAATTTAAATCTAACAAAATAAATTAACTCTTATTAAATAAATTATTCCTATTTAAAGCTAAATACTTACCTGTAAAATAAACCCTAATATAGCTACAATATAAATTATAATTATATTGTAGCTATTTTAGGATTTATATTTATTTTACAGGTAACTTTGTAATTATTTTAACCAGGTACAATAGCTATTAAATAGTTAATAACTATTTAATAGTTACCTAGTTAAAATAATTACAAAATTACCTGTAAAATAAATCCTAACCTAAGTTACAATTAAATCTAACACTACACTATCAATAAATTAATTATATACAATACCTACAAATAAATACATTTAAATAAACTAACTAAAGTGCAAAAAATAAAAAAGAACTAAGTTACAAAAAATAAAAAAATATTTACAAACATTAGAAAAATATTACAATTTTAAACTAATTACACCTACTCTAAGCCCCCTAATAAAATAACAAAGCCCCCCAAAATAAAAAAATGCCCTACCCTATTCTAAATTAAAAAAGTTTAAAGCTCTTTTACCTTACCAGCCCTTAAAAGGGCCCTTTGTGGGGCATGCCCCAAAGAATTCAGCTCTTTTGCCTGTAAAAGAAAAATACAACCCCCCCAACATTAAAACCCACCACCCACATACCCCTAATCTAACCCAAACCCCCCTTAAATAAACCTAACACTACCCCCCTGAAGATCATTCTACCTTGTCTTCATCACACCGGGTATCACACCGATCCGTCCTGGCTCCGAAGTCTTCATCCAAGCCCAAGCAGGGGCTGGCGATCCATAATCCGGCTGAAGTCTTCTATCAAGCGTCGGCTGAAGAGGTCCAGAAGAGGCTCCAAAGTCTTCATCCTATCCGGGAAGAAGAGGCGATCCGGACCAGCAACTATCTTGATCCAAGCGGCATCTTCTATCTTCATCCGATGACGAACGGCTCCATCCTGAAGACCTCCACCGGATTATGGATCGCCAGCCCCTGCTTGGGGTTGGATGATGACTTCGGAGCCAGGACGGATCGGTGTCATACCCGGTGTGGTGAAGACAAGGTAGGATGATCTTCAGGGGGGTAGTGTTAGGTTTATTTAAGGGGAGTTTGGGTTAGATTAGGGGTATGTGGGTGGTGGGTTTTAATGTTGGGAGGGGGTTGTATTTTTCTTTTACAGGCAAAAGAGCTGAATTCTTTGGGGCATGCCCCACAAAGGGCCCTTTTAAGGGCTGGTAAGGTAAAAGAGCTTTGAACTTTTTTAATTTAGAATAGGGTAGGGCATTTTTTTATTTTGGGGGGCTTTGTTATTTTATTAGGGGGCTTAGAGTAGGTGTAATAAGTTTAAAATTGTAATATTTTTCTAATGTTTGTAAATATTTTTTTATTTTTTGTAACTTAGTTCTTTTTTATTTTTTGTACTTTAGTTAGTTTATTTAAATGTATTTATTTGTAGGTATTGTATATAATTAATTTATTGATAGTGTAGTGTTAGATTTAATTGTAACTTAGGTTAGGATTTATTTTACAGGTAATTTTGTAATTATTTTAACTAGGTAGCTATTAAATAGTTATTAACTATTTAATAGCTATTGTACCTGGTTAAAATAATTACAAAGTTGCCTGTAAAATAAATATTAATCCTAAAATAGCAGCAATATAATTATAATTTATATTGTAGCTATATTAGGGTTTATTTTACAGGTAAGTATTTAGCTTTAAATAGGATTAATTTATTTAATAATAGTTAATTTATTTCGTTAGATTTAAATTATATTTAAGTTAGGGGGGTGTTAGGGTTAGGGTTAGATTTAGCTTTAGGGGTTAAAAAATTTATTAGAATAGCGGTGAGCTCCGGTCGGCAGATTAGGGGTTAATGCTTGAAGTTAGGTGTCGGCGATGTTAGGGAGGGCAGATTAGGGGTTAATACTATTTATTATAGGGTTATTGAGGCGGGAGTGAGGCGGATTAGGGGTTAATAACTTTATTATAGTAACGGTGAGGTCCGCTCGGCAGATTAGGGGTTAATAAGTGTAGGTAGGTGGCGGCGACATTGGGGGGGCAGATTAGGGGTTAATAAATATAATATAGGTGTCGGCGGTATTAGGGGCAGCAGATTAGGGGTACATAGGGATAATTTAGCTGGCGGCGGTGTACGGAGCGGCAGATTAGGGGTTAAAAATTTAATAGAGTGGCGGCGATGTGGGGGACCTCGGTTTAGGGGTACATAGGTAGTTTATGGGTGTTAGTGTACTTTAGAGCACAGTAGTTAAGAGCTTTATTAACCGGCGTTAGCCCAGAAAGCTCTTAACTACTGACTTTTTTTTGCGGCTGGAGTTTTGTCGTTAGATTTCTAACACTCACTTCAGCCACGACTCTAAATACCGGCGTTAGAAAGATCCCATTGAAAAGATAGGATACGCAATTGACGTAAGGGGATCTGCGGTATGGAAAAGTCGCGGCTGCAAAGTGAGCGTTAGACCCTTTCCTGACTGACTCCAAATACCAGAGGGCGGTAAAAACCAGCGTTAGGAGCCTCTAACGCTGGTTTTCACGGCTACCGCCCAACTCTAAATCTAGCCGTAAGATAGCTAAAATATAATTAATAATTACATTGTAGCTATTTTAGGATTTATTTTTATTTTACAGGCAACTTTGTTTTTATTTTAACTAGGTACAATAGCTATTAAATAGCTACCTAGTTAAAAATAACTACAAATTTACCTGTAAAATTAAAACTTACGTAAGTTACAATTACACCTAACGCTACACTATCATTAAATGAATTAAATTAATTAACTACAATTACCTAAAATTAAATACAATTGAATAAAATAAACTATAGTACAAAAAAACAAACACTAAATTACAGAAAATAGAAAAAATTACAAGAAGTTTAAACTAATTACACCTAATCTAAGACCCCTAATAAAATAAAAAAGCCCCCCAAAATAAAAGAATTCCCTACCCTATACTAAATTACAAATAGCCCTTAAAAGGATTTTTTGCGGGGCATTGCCCCAAAGTAATACAACCCCCCCAACATTAAAACCCACCACCCACACACCCAACCTTACTCTAAAACCCACCCAATCCCCCCTTAAAAAAACCTAACACTAACCCCTTGAAGACCACCCTACCTTGAGCCGTCTTCACCCAGCCGGGCAGAAGTTTTCATCCTATCCGGGCAGAAGAGGTCCTCAAGCCGGGCAGAAGTCTTCATCCGATCCGGGCAAAAGAGGTCCTCCAGCCGGGCAGAAGTCTTCATCCAAGCGGCATCTTCTTCCATTCGACGAGGAGTGGCTCCATCTTGAAGACATCCGACGTGGAGCTTCCTTCCTGGCCGACGATTAACCGACGAATGAAGGTTCCTTTAAATGATGTCATCCAAGATGGCGTCCCTTCAATTCCGATTGGCTGATAGAATTCTATCAGCCAATCAGAATTAAGGTAGGAAAAATCCTATTGGCTGATGCAATCAACCAATCGGATTAAAGTTCAATCCGATTGGCTGATCCAATCAGCCAATAGGATTGAGCTCACATTCTATTGGCTGTTCCAATCATCTCCCCCAACATTACTCTAAAACCCACCCAATACCCCCATAAAAAAACCTAACACTAACCCCTTGAAGATCACCTTACCGGGAGAAGTCTTCATCCAACCGGGCCGAAGTCCTCAACGAACCCGGGAGAAGTCTTCATCCAAGCCCGGATTGGATGAAGACTTCTCCCGGCTTCGTTGAGGACTTTGGCCCGGTTGGATGAAGACTTCTCCCGGTAAGGTGATCTTCAAGGGGTTAGTGTTAGGTTTTTTTTATGGGGGTATTGGAAGGGTTTTAGAGTAGTGTTGGTTGTGTGGGTGGTGGGTTTTAATGTTGGAGGAGATGTGTAATTTTTTTTGCAAGTAAAAGAGCTGATTACTTTGGGGCAATGCTCCGCAAAAGGCCCTTAATTTAGTGTAGGGTAGGGCTTTTTTTATTTTTGGCGGCTTTTTAATTTTGTTAGGGGGATTAGATTAGGTGTAATTAGTTTAAAAATCTTGTAATTTGTTTATTATTTTCTGTAATTTAGTGTTTGTTTATTTTTGTACCTAATTGTATTTCATTTAGGGAAATAATTGAATTATAGTGTAGTGTTAGGTGTAATTGTATTTATTTTAACTAGGTAGTTATTAAATAGTTAATAACTATTTAATAACTATTCTACCTAGTTAAAATAAATACAAACTTGCCTGTAAAATAAAAATAAATCCTAAGCTAGCTATAATGTTACTATTAGTTATATTGTAGCTAGCTTACGGTTTATTTTATAGGTAAGTATTTAGTTTTAAATAGGAATTATTTAGTTAATGATAGGAACTTTTATTTAGATTTATTTTAATTATATTTAAGTTAGGGGGTGTTAGGGTTAGGGTTAGACTTAGATTTAGGGGTTAATAACTTTAGTATAGTGGCGGTGACGTTGGGGGTGGCAGATTAGGAGTTAATAAATGTAGGTAGGTGTCGGCGATGTTAGGGATGGCAGATTAGGGGTTAATAATATTTTACTAATGTTTGTGAGGCGGGAGTGTGGCGGTTTAGGGGTTAATATGTTTATTATAGTGGCGGCGATGTCTGGTTCGGCAGATTAGGGGTTAACATTTTTATTTTAGTGTTTGCTATGCGGGAGGGCCTCGGTTTAGGGGTTAATAGGTAGTTTATGGGTGTTTGTGTACTTTTTAGCACTTTAGTTAAGAGTTTTATGCTATGGCGTTGTAGTAAAACTCTTAACTACTGACTTTAAAATGTGGTACCAGTCTTGACAGGAGAGGGTGTACCGCTCACTTTTTGGCAGACTCGTAATACCAGCACTATGCTAGTCCCATTGAAAAAAGAGGATACGCAATTTACGAAAGTGGATTTGCGGTATTTCCAAGTCTGGCCAAAAAAGTGAGCGGTACACCTGTACCTGCAAGACTTGTAATACCAGCGGGCGTTAAAAAGCAGCGTTACGACCTCTTAACGCTGCTTTTTAAACCTAACGCACAACTCGTAATCTGGCGTATGTTAAGCCGTACACTGACATCTGTGAGTATCATCCGCTGTGTAGACGGTTTTCAAAACAACTCCTCCTGTATGCGAGACTGCAATGGTAAGTCAGGCTGCATCTTCACTTGCAATCATATGAAACCCCCGCCTCGCTTCTGCAAAGGAGCAGCTCCCGGCTGAATCATCAGAATCCAAACATGATGCATTTCACCCCTCCCACACAGGGCTGGATCTGGGGCTTTGTCAGGTGGGACGATGCATAGTACCTTGGCTATTTGTACCTTTCATTCAACAGTTAAAAAATGCCCCTATATACATTGCACCTGGGGCAAGCGTAGTTGCTTTAACTTCATAATATATTACATGGTATTCTAGTGAGTCTGGGTCATGGGCTCTTTTTAGGAAACCAGATACAACGATGCCAGGACAATCATATTAAACAAAATATACATTATGTTATCACTAATCATACAGACAGATAATGGGTAAATTTTCACTATGTGCATATAAATTTGCAATGTTTTTCTATTCTACACATACGTTATACAGGGGCTCTCTTCTGAGCCAAACATTAGGTGAGCGAGAAATCCAATTGTATGTATTTTTATTACACAAAAATTTTATATATAACAGCACGTCATAAGAAACAGGAGTATTCAATTTTCTCATTTAGACCACAGGGGTTTAAGGTGTTAAACCTACACATCCACCTCTTCTATTTGATGTAAGATGTTCTATACCAATTACTTTTAATTTTGTGAAGTCAGAGTTATGGCAGGTTTTAAAGTGCCTCGCTACAGGGCTATCTTTGTCCTCATTTTTAATATCCTCCCTGTGCTCTTTTATCCTACTTTTCAGTTCTCTTGTCGTTTTACCAATGTAGAATTTTGGACAAGGACACTTTAATAGATAGATCACATTTTTTGTAGTGCACGTAATTCTATCTTTCACGTAGTGAGGCTTTGTTCTTGTTGGTGTACAGGAAAGTGGAGGATTTTATCATGTAAGTACAATATACACAGTGTCCACAAGGGACACTGTTTCCTTGGTTGTGAACAACTGTCAACCAATTTGATCCCTGTTCTATTTTGAACTCGATGTGCACCAGTCTGTCTTTAATACTGGAGCCCCTTTTGGCCATCAGTAAGGGATACCCAGATATACACCCATTTAGGGATACATGATTTGACAGTATGTGCCAGTGTCTGTTAAGAATGCCTCACAACTTTTTCCAGTGCAAGTTGTACCTTGTGATCAACCTTGCATGGTTATTGTCCCTTGAAGTATCTATTTTACTATACAGGAGGTTGTTTCTAGGGGTATTGCATGCTCTCACCCATGCTTTTTTTACCTGCTTTTTCGAGCACCCTCTGGACATAAATCTATCAGCCTCTTTTAAGCCTCAAGAATTGTCCCACTGGGACCCCATTTTTTGTGACTCTGCATGATGACTGGTTGCATACAAAAGTCTATTTGTTGCAAGGTTTTTTTTCTATGGACTGTTGTGTGTAGTACATTACCTATCTTAGAGATATTCAGGTCAAGGAAAATTGCTCCTTGTCGCTTACATTGTATGTTAGGAAAAGATTTAGATAATTTTTGTTAAGAAGATTTACACATTCTGGTACTGATTTCTCATCTCCTTTCCAGAAAATGAGAATGTCGTCCACATACCTCAGAAATAGGGCAACATGCTTCTCCACCCATTCAGATAAATCCTAAAACACTATATTGGTTTCCCAATACCCAAGGTGCAAACAGGCATATGTGAGTGCACATGTTGCTCCCATGGCTGTTCCCCCGGACCTGTCTATACAGCTTGCCATCAAAGCTAAAAATGTTGTTACATTGGACAAAATCCAGAAGCTGAAGTACCAGATTTGTGTTATCCTCATACTCCTGTCCTCTCAATTCCAAAAAATATTTAGCTGCCCTGAGGTCTACTTTATGGGGAATTGAGGAGTAGAGCAACTCAACGTCAAAGGTTACTAACAGCATTTCTGGATCTACCGAGATCCTGTCTAACCTTTTCAAGACTTCCCCTGTATCTCGGACATAGGAAGAAAGTGATTCAAGGAAGGAACGTAGAAAAAAGTCTGCATAACGGCTAAGACAGACAGAGAGGACGTGGGGGGAGATACAGAAACAACCCAGGGAACCGAATGGTGACAAGAAACTAGAAGAGTTAGAATCTCTCCAAGGCCTAATGAAGCATAATAATGAGGAAGATAGTGAACTAACAGTGATTAATCTATCATAAGTCAACTTGAATCTAGAACACCTCAAATAGCTCACAAAGGACTTTCTTTTTGTCCAAATAATGCCCTGGATAAGAAGTCCAAAAAAAACTTTCATGATTCAAACAGGGCATGTAATTTTAAACAACTTTCCAATTTACTTTTATCACCAATTTTGCTTTGTTCTTTTGATATTCTTAGTTGAAAGCTAAACCTAAGAGGTGCATATGCTAATTTCTTAGACCTTGAAGGTCGCCTCTAATCTAAATGCATTTTGATAAATTTTCACCACTAGAGGGCATTAGTTCTTGTGTTTCATATAGATAACATTGAGCTCATGCTCGTGAATTTACCATGGAGTCAGCTCTGATTGGCTAAAATGTAAGTCTGTCAAAAGAACTGAAATAAGGGGGCAGTCTGCTGAGGCTTAGATACAAGATAATTACAGAGGTAAAACATGTATAATTATAACTGTGTTGGTTATGCAAAACTAGGGAATTGGTGTTTAAGGGATTATCTATCTTTTAAAACAACAAAAATTCTGGTGTTGATTGTCCCTTTCAGAAAATGTGGAGAAATAAAACTGATAACGCCTCATCCATAGAGGCATCAGATGTGTCGGCTGTTAATTCATTGGTATCTTTAGGAGGCACACGTCCCATATCGTCATAAACATAGACGTTAAGCTATTTGCTAAAATCTTGGCATGTAGGTTATCTAAACTTCTGCCTACTATCATCCATAGAGATCAATTTGGTTTTACCCTGTCTAGGCAGGGCTCTGACAGTACCAGGAGACTCCTGAATATCTTTACAGAGACTCAGAATATGGGCCTCCCACTCCTGACCCTGTCGTTTGATGCCGAGAAGGTGTTTGACAGGGTCAGATGGGATTACATGGATGAAGTGGCCATTGAGCCCTTAGCGGCCGCGATACATCAACATCCAGACATTAAAGGCCTTTTCCTTCATGGTACCCTCCAGAAACTGAACCTCTTCACTGATGACCTCACAGTATTCCTATCGGACCCCTATAAATCTTTACCCCACCTCTTAGAGCTGTTTAGACTCTTTGGCACTCTCTCGTTCTATAAGCTAAATGTAGATAAGACTGAGGCCTATCCCCTGAACCTTCCTGAGGCCCAAATTGTCAGTCTCTGGGAGCAGTACTGCTTCAAATGGAATAGAGATGGCATTAAACATCTAGGGGTGTCCCTCTCACATGACCCAAAAAGGGTGGTGGAGGGGAACTACTCTTGCACCCTACAATCCCTAACTCACAGTGTCACACTGCCCAGATACAGAGAAATATCCTGTATGGGGAGAATCTCTGCCTTCAAGATGCTGCTGCTCCCAAAGCTTACCTACCTCTTGAGATGCTTACCCCTGGGAGTGCCGAAGGCTCTCCTGGACTGATTCCAATCGGTCTTGAACACTTATGTCTGGGGCAACACCAGACCCCGTATAGCTCGTACCATCCTTCAAGCGTTCATAGAAAAAGGAGGACTGGGGCTACCCAACTTAAAATCCTATTATGATGCCGCAATGCTGACGCACATCTCTAACTGGCAGGGATCAGGTGAGCGTGCCAGATGGTATGAGATAGAACAAGCAGCGCTTCCTACTGATGTTCTCCTACAGGATCTTCCATGGCTCCCCCAACATTGCTTAGCCAAGTTCCTGATTACTAATCTAGTCTTACTTGACTGCCTAAAAGCATGGCACAAGTTAAGACATTATCCTCATATAGCCCCTCACCCCTCCCCAATCCATAGTATCAGAGACCTGATCCTGGGCCTTCCCAAATCCAACCACAAGCTTTGGGAGATCTCGGGCTTGTAAATTTTGACAGACTTACATGTTGGGACTAGTTGACTTACTACTACTGAATTGAACTTAAAATTTGAAATTCCCCAAAAACTCACATTCGAATGAATGAGAATTTGTTCCATCTTACATAGCTGGGGATTTACCACCTCAACCCCTAGAGATATGATCTTATGGGAAACAAGGTGGAAGGCAGGACTACAGGGACGGAGACCTATGACAATACACTACAAATGCATAATGGATTCCCTAAAGCTAAAAAAGACCCATAACATTTTAGCATGGGAAAGGGACCTTAGATTTGTTAGGGAACCGGAAAGCTGGGAAAAAGCTATTATATTGACTAAAACAGCTATCCACTGTGTCACACTGTTTGAACTCTATTACAAGCTCCTGACTAAATGGCACTGGGTCCCAGTCAGACTACACAGACTCTCACACACTAACTCTGACTTATGCTGGAGGAACTGTGGAAATAGAGGTGATGATATGTACATATGGTGGGAATGCCCCTACATACAAGACTTATGACATTCTGATAGTGCGAACCCCAGGGAGATGCTTGCTACATATAGAACTCCCACAAAGTACTAAGGCACAAAAACATCTATTTGTATACGTAATGATGGCAACAAAACTTGCTCTAGTGAGACAATGGAAGCAACAGGTAACTCCCCCACTACATAAAATACTATAAATTGTCAATTATATCAGAGGCATGGAGGAAGTGGTGTCTATCAATAGAGGTACTCTTGACCTGTATTCTCAAATATGGGAGCCTTGGAACTCTCTACAACAGAAACTAGGGATTAGAGTAGCCTGAGTCGCATTCTTACCTGAGATACCTCTAGAGATTTCCTCTCTCTTCTTCCTTTCATGATCTTTTCTCTTTTCCCCCTTTTATAAACTCTTTTCTTCCCTCTTTTTCCTACCTCCCTCCCTCGCCCTCCCCCCCTTCCGCCTTATGCACTTGAATTTGTATGACGCTACCACAGATATTTGATGATGGCTGTGGATGGACCAATGCTTGCTTACATTTTGTTACCACTGTTGCCTTAATTTATGTGGTCTAAGCCCACAGATATGGGAAGCAGTACCCATCACCTACCCATTTATATATAAACATGTTTTTCTTTATGTTTCTGCACCAAAAAGGAAAATAGGCACTCCTCTAGATGGATTCTGAGGTTCAGACAATTTATGTGTTGTGAAACTGATTTCTTTTTTTATATATGTTCATTTTTATTGAAAACAATGTTAAACATACATTACAGTAGCAATGCCATAAATAAAATATCCTTGTCAAACAAAGAGAAAGTATGAAACAACATATTCCATCTGTATACTGGAGATTTGTGAGTATGGAAGTCCAATAGAGCTTGTTCAAAGTGTCTTTTATCACTTCGCCAGAAGTGACTGAATTTTACTCACATTGTGTGCTAATATCTAGCAAAATCTACTTACTGTAGTCCATTAAAATTCCCTGGCTGTTCGTATATATTTGTTAATTGACATTGCATGGCTAAGTTGAACCTGTCAACAATAATTATAACATACAGGACAATTTGGGAAACTTATTTATAAGAAACCAACTTGAACAAAAACAAAAAAATGTTCCATCCAGGATGCGTCCATTGTAGTGAAAATAACCCAAAGCATCTATCACATATAACAAATCTAGCAAATATTTTGCCTTTCAAATAGCCCAAAGTATATCCAACCTCCCACCTTATGTCTATTGTCTAATAGTGTTTCTATTTACCCAATTCCTACATGTTTGTATTGTTCCCATAGAAATACTATGTCATAATATAAGTTTAAATTACCCTGGGATAAGTAGAAATATCTTTCCATTGCAATGACATGATCAACCTGCTGTCTCCACCTATTTAAGCTGGGAATCTCAGTTGACTTCCTGTGTGTAGGGATCAATATCTTAGCTACGTTAAACATAATCTGAGCAATGCAACGTCTTATCTTACATGGAATACAGGAGAAGTCATTAAACAGAGGAATTGTGAAGTCAAAAGTTAGGGTCTGACCTGTGGTAAATTTAACTGCTTCAAAAATAGACCTCCAAAAGGGGTAAAGTCGTGGGCACTCCCACCATATGTGTGATAATGTCCCAATCTGACCACATCCCCTCCAGCACTTGTTACTTGCTTTTGGGAACATGAATTTTAGTCTATGTGGCGTGAGATACCACCTTGTTAAGTGAAACTGATTTCTATGTAAACTGAATATGCACTTTCTATTATGTCTGGACCTGCGGTCCTCTCTACATTTTGGTTTTCATACATTATGATATGTTTGCTGCCTTCAATAAAAAATTATTAATAAAGAAATAAAACCATAGGAGGCACACAACTGAAATACCCTAAGAGGTCAGGATTTAAACCTAAGTCAAAATTTATGCCACAGCTGTCTTTATCCTCAAGCATTCAGACCTTTGTAAAGTTGTGTAAGAGGATGTCAATAAAATTGGAATTGCAATTGTTGATGACAATTTAAGTAGACAAGAAAGGGTAGCCCTAGAGGATCTCATTAGGAGAAAGGATCTAGTGTTCACGCCGTCAGATAAATGTGGCAACATCCAAGAAGTACAAATACAACTACAAATTAGAGAACAATATGAAGTGGTAACACAATTAGAATATGAGAAATCATGTAATGAACTCTTGTTTCTACTGAATTGTGCTAGGGATGAAGGCCTGATCACAAACAAAGAATAAACAGTGCATAATCCCTTCCCTATCCTCGTTACCTTTTACTGTATCACCAAAGTCCACAAAAACCTCAGGCACCCTCCAAGACACCCCATTATCTCGGGAATAGGAGGTCCAACTGAAGTTTGGTTAGCGCTCTGCCAAAACAGTTTGCTTTTAACGAGCGCTACCCAACATGCAAAAAGTTTACTTCTAGTGGAGTTAGAGTGCAAGTGTTAAATACCACTTGTAATCTGACTCCCAATGTTGTTAACATTTTGCTTTAAATGTCTAAATTCTTATTCAGCATTCTAACGTTTGTTGGTTATTTCTTTGTAGACATATAATACAATGTGTAGACAATTTGGTCTAACACAGGGGTGGCAAACCTTTTTTTTTGTGTGTGTGCGCAAATTGGTGATCACCTTCTAAAACATTCTTTGGATTCCCATGGTACATTTCTTTTTTTAAATTTAAATGGACATTAACATTTTTTTTTCTTTTTAATCCATAAAAGATATAAATGATTGAAGCTGAAAGGGGCATAAACTTTTTCTGATTATGCATGGTAAAAAAAAAAAAAAGAATTACCAACAACTTTGCAATATGCTTTCATTATTTATTTTGACCCTTTTACTTTAGCTTAACCCTTAAAATTGAGGGTTTTACCATTCTGAGAACTGTAAGTGTGCTCTATAGGTTCACAAGTCTTCTAAAAATATGTCCCCAGTTGGTCTCAGCAGATCTTTTAAGATAATATGCAAAATTATGGAAATGTTGTTAACAAATTGACAGTTTCTAGCTGTGTTTACCTCCTCCAAATAAGGGAAGTGATGAGGAGTTTGGCCATTGAAAAACAAGGGCAGCAAACAGCATGTTAATGTATTTTAAAAGTTTTCCCACTCGGTTGACATGTTAACCTATTGATAACACAGGTACAAAGTATTCTGTATCCAAAGAAAGGAACATTTTAATCAAGAATTTTACATCATCTACATGAAAGAGCAGCATTTCAACATGTGCATTTGATTTCCAGAAAATGATTTAAAATGAACCCACTACTATTACTAATGCATTTGACTGATAGTTACTTTTGGCTGGGTACTTCTTACTGATGCTCTGTGGCTGATATAGAACTTCCTTACAACTCATTTTTATCCACTGATAAGTAATCTGGGTAATGTATATGTAACCCAATGAGTAATATTAACAATAAAATAACAACCTATGATCATTAACACAACTGATATTTTTTAATTTAAACAACTTTTGCTTCTTCTTTTTGCAGGTAGAAAACTCAACTTGTTCAGAACTAGATTATGAGTGGAGTGCGAACTGTTGCACGCAAGTGATAAGGGTAATTTGCAGCTCTTCTGGATTGGATGAGACTCTTAAGAGCTTGTGCTTAATTACCCAATAAGGAAAGATAGTCTTACTATGTAGTTGGATTCAATGAGATCTATTTATTTTTAGAATTATAAATACATACAATAAAATTTAAAATAATAGAAATTGATTCTTAAAACAAATCTAACTGGTTGGCCAACCATACAGTGTGAATAAAATGATATAATATGTTTTCCAATCCCTGTTACTTAGTGTATTATACAAACATATCTGTATATTTGAATTTTTGAATTTTGGTTTAATTGCAGATATTTTTTATGGATTTGATATAGTGGACTTGTGAAGAAGTATGGTATCCACAAAGAATGTTCGCAATATTAATTCTTAATTACCATATTTACCATATTCGTTTGTTTAAAGCTGAACATACATAATTAAAATAGCGTCAATGGTATCAACAATATAATTAAAATAGCGTCAATGGTATCAACATTAGTAACAAATAATAAAAGTGAAACAAAAATAAAGTGATACAGTAAAAATCGTATAAGTTATGAAAGATAAAGTCTTTTTGCCGTGATCGTTAGAGTAATTGTTAATTGCTTTTTGTTAAAAGCGCTGTTGTTAAGTCCTCCGTGGGGATAGTATGTGCGGGCGTGCTGCAACACGTTTTTGTCTAATTGCTATATATATTGCGATTATAAGTCACTGTTAAGTAGTTTTGATTATCTGTCCTTCACATTAACTTCCTTAGTTGGTGTAGGTATAATAAATCTTACCGGTTGTTTCTTTTGGGATACTTTGTTTCTGGTCTAGTTTCTTTTTGTACCCAATTCAATCTTTACTGTGATGAATGTGGATCGGAAGCCGGGATAGCCGCTGCCGGTGTTGTAGTGGTTTCAGTATGTCGCATTGGTTTGGCTCCGCGATTACACACACTTGAAGAAGTAGATGCTGTGGTATTGTGGTAGTGTGCTTTAACCGTTAATCCTTTTGTCAGATGGCTGGGCTTTTTGCCCAGTTCAGGTTTTCAAAACCTCTTGAATTGTTGCGAATGTGTTCTGTTTAGATCCGTACTCTATTTGTTTCAGAGTATCTGATCTGCAGGTGTCCACAGGTTTCTTTAGGCCCAATTATTAGGTAAGGTATTTCAGTTGTTCTTGGCGGTCCTTTGAAAGATATTCTGAAGCATTCAAGAACAACCTTCAAAGCACCTAGTCCTCCTTTCAAAGGACCGCCAAGAACAACTGAAATACCTTACCTAATAATTGGGCCTAAAGAAACCTGTGGACACCTGCAGATCAGATACTCTGAAACAAAATTCAAATATACAGATATGTTTGTATAATACACTAAGTAACAGGGATTGGAAAACATATTATATCATTTTATTCACACTGTATGGTTGGCCAACCAGTTAGATTTGTTTTAAGAATCAATTTCTATTATTTTAAATTTTATTGTATGTATTTATAATTCTAAAAATAAATAGATCTCATTGAATCCAACTACATAGTAAGACTATCTTTCCTTATTGGGTAATTAAGCACAAGCGCTTAAGAGTCTCATCCAATCCAGATTTTACCCCCACTTTGAAGTTTGTGAGATTACTTCTTCGAGACTCCCTAGCTTTTACCCCCACAGCGCATAGTTTATTAACCCAACACACTAATTTGCAGCTCTTTGCACGTGCCGGAAATAGCATGCGTATTATGACTTTGAGTTAAAAGTAAATGCGTTCACTTGAGCGCAATCCAAATTTAACGATCATCAAGTTAGTGTGACTTCAGCTCTGTTTAACTGTTACGCGAGACAAAAAAGTTGCACAAAACACATCAAAAATACATTTTAAAGTACCGTTCATGTAAAATAGATATCTATAAATATACATCTAAAGGAATATATATATATATGTGTGTGTGTGTGTGTGTGTGTATGTATCTATGTATGTATGTACATTGGTGCCCTTTGCAATCAAATACCTGAAAACATGAAAAATAATTTTTAGTCAGTAATATTTAACTGTGTATTTACTGTAAATATTTCACGTTCTAATAATCTTTACACAGGGGAATATGTTCTAAGTAATTTTAAATAGATATTCTTATATATATCTGTATATATCTATACCTATATATTATCATGTATGTATGTATGTGTATATGTATATATATATATATATTAATGTGTGTGTGTGTGTGTGTGTGTATATATATATATATATATATATATATATATATATGTATGTGTGTATATATATATATATATATATATATATATATATATATATATAAAACCAAAAAACATCATATGTATATATATATATATATATATATATATATATATATACAGGGAGTGCAGAATTATTAGGCAAATTAGTATTTTGACCACATCATCCTCTTTATGCATGTTGTCTTACTCCAAGCTGTATAGGCTTGAAAGCCTACTACCAATTAAGCATATTAGGTGATGTGCATCTCTGTAATGAGAAGGGGTGTGGTCTAATGACATCAACACCCTATATCAGGTGTGCATAATTATTAGGCAACTTCCTTTCCTTTGGCAAAATGGGTCAAAAGAAGGACTTGACAGGCTCAGAAAAGTCAAAAATAGTGAGATATCTTGCAGAGGGATGCAGCACTCTTAAAATTACAAAGCTTCTGAAGCGTGATCATCGAACAATCAAGCATTTCATTCAAAATAGTCAACAGGGTCGCAAGAAGCGTGTGGAAAAACCAAGGCGCAAAATAACTGCCCATGAACTGAGAAAAGTCAAGCGTGCAGCTGCCAAGATGCCACTTGCCACCAGTTTGGCCATATTTCAGAGCTGCAACATCACTGGAGTGCCCAAAAGCACAAGGTGTGCAATACTCAGAGACATGGCCAAGGTAAGAAAGGCTGAAAGACGACCACCACTGAACAAGACACACAAGCTGAAACGTCAAGACTGGGCCAAGAAATATCTCAAGACTGATTTTTCTAAGGTTTTATGGACTGATGAAATGAGAGTGAGTCTTGATGGGCCAGATGGATGGGCCCGTGGCTGGATTGGTAAAGGGCAGAGAGCTCCAGTCCGACTCAGACGCCAGCAAGGTGGAGGTGGAGTACTGGTTTGGGCTGGTATCATCAAAGATGAGCTTGTGGGGCCTTTTCGGGTTGAGGATGGAGTCAAGCTCAACTCCCAGTCCTACTGCCAGTTTCTGGAAGACACCTTCTTCAAGCAGTGGTACAGTAAGAAGTCTGCATCCTTCAAGAAAAACATGATTTTCATGCAGGACAATGCTCCATCACAGGCGTCCAAGTACTCCACAACGTGGCTGGCAAGAAAGGGTATAAAAGAAGAAAATCTAATGACATGGCCTCCTTGTTCACCTGATCTGAACCCCATTGAGAACCTGTGGTCCATCATCAAATGTGAGATTTACAAGGAGGGAAAACAGTACACCTCTCTGAACAGTGTCTGGGAGGCTGTGGTTGCTGCTGCACGCAATGTTGATGGTGAACAGATCAAAACACTGACAGAATCCATGGATGGCAGGCTTTTGAGTGTCCTTGCAAAGAAAGGTGGCTATATTGGTCACTGATTTGTTTTTGTTTTGTTTCTGAATGTCAGAAATGTATATTTGTGAATGTTGAGATGTTATATTGGTTTCACTGGTAAAAATAAATAATTGAAATGGGTATATATTTGTTTTTTGTTAAGTTGCCTAATAATTATGCACAGTAATAGTCACCTGCACACACAGATATCCCCCTAAAATAGCTATAACTAAAAACAAACTAAAAACTACTTCCAAAACTATTCAGCTTTGATATTAATGAGTTTTTTGGGTTCATTGAGAACATGGTTGCTGTTCAATAATAAAATTAATCCTCAAAAATACAACTTGCCTAATAATTCTGCACTCCCTGTATTCAGCTTTGATATTAATGAGTTTTTTGGGTTCATTGAGAACATGGTTGTTGTTCAATAATAAAATTAATCCTCAAAAATACAACTTGCCTAATAATTCTGCACTCCCTGTATATATATGTTAGCTATGTGTATAGAGGGCACTCACAG
Organism: Bombina bombina; assembly: GCF_027579735.1. NCBI lineage: Eukaryota > Metazoa > Chordata > Amphibia > Anura > Bombinatoridae > Bombina > Bombina bombina. Next base: position 234,635,999 of record NC_069501.1, on the reverse strand, counting down.
GACTTTTAGAATAGGTAAAAGTATATAATCTTTATTTTCCAAAACTAGTAGTACATCAAGCAATGTCGACGTTTCGGCCTATTCAAAGGCCTTCTTCAAGACAAAGTTTTATCATTTTCAGTGCACGTAGCACACTGAAACTCCAACGGCTCCCAATGCCTAGAAACGGGGATCATCCCGTTTATTATTCTGAGGATTGCACCCGGGCTATGGTTGAACAAGAGTGGAAGGAGTGCTAGGCTACCGGCTATTATATATATATATATATATATATATATATATATATATATATATATATATATAAAACAAAAAACATCATATATATATATATATATATATATAAATAGAACATATTCTTCTATTTGAAGAACATTGGAATGTGAAATATTAATAATCCATGTCGGGTTTAGTGGTTTTTGAATATACGCGGTCAGGTTAGTGCGTGAGTATGGGTGTTGAGTCCATGGGAGATGAAGTTAATGCGGTCCCAATATTTGTTTTTTGCACAAATCAGGTTTACACTTGTGCGCAAACGTTTTTACTTTCAGCTTGTAATACGAGCGCAACCCGACGCTTGCAAAAGCCTCCATC
>NC_069501.1:234537908-234630408 GCF_027579735.1 Bombina bombina | reverse complement strand
TCTTGCCCACATAGAATTTCGAGCATGGGCAGACCAGCAGGTAGACTACATGCGTGGTGTTACACGTTATTGAGTGTCGGATGGTATATACTTTATTCGTATGGGGGTGATGAAATCTCTTAGTGGATATCAGCCCACTACAAGTTACACAACCTGTGCACTTATAGCTGCCCTTCACATTGACCCTTGTCTGATCTTGATAACACTGTTTTGGATCCGTCTTGACCAACAGATCCCGGAGGTTCGTACCCCTTCTTAAGCCCACCATCGGTGTGTACTGTTTTGTGAATCTGAGGATTTTACCAGTATAGGCCGTCCCTGGACTGAATGTTGTGGCCATAATCATCCTCTTGTCATCCTTGTTATCCCTCTGCTTATTGATTAACTCATCTTGAGTGTATGTTTGGACAGTGTCCAATACTGGATCGATGATCCTCTGTTTGTATCCCACAATAAAATTAGATTGTATCCACTTTGGACATTATATATATTTTTTATTTTTTTTGGACATTTATATATTTTTTGGACACTCATTTAAAGTCACAGTTATTATTTGTTATTTCCTCACTAATCTGAGGAAGCTTTTCTTGAGGAATTACTCCAAACCAATTGTTTTTAATTGTTTTTATTTATTATTATTTTATTATTATGAATTCTCCTGATGGTCAGAACGATCCGTAATAATACTAATCATGCTGTAGGAGTCTCCCAGTTAAAAGAAATGGGTGATAAGTTCCTCCAGAGGGGATACAAACAGAGGATAATTGATCCAGTATTGGACACTGTCCAAACATACACTCAAGATGAGTTGATCAATAAACAGAGGGATGACAAGGATGCCAAGAGGATGATTATGGCCACAACAGTCGATCCAGAGACGGCCAATACTGTTAAAATCCTCAGGAAACACTGGCCTATCCTGGTTTCGGATCCCAAACTCAGATTCCCAAAACAGTACACACTGATGGTGGGTTTCAGAAGGGGTATGAACCTCTAGGATCTGTTGGTCAAGACGGATCCAAAACAGTGTTATCAAGATCAGACAAGGGTCAATGTGAAGGGCATCTATAAGTCTTTTGTTCGTATCTATTGAGTTTTCTAGCACCCTGGCAGTTGTTTGACATAGTGAGAGTGCACACCCCAGTTTATATATATATATATATATATATTTATCTTATGCATTTTACACACATATGCCTTTAAGTGTATTGTCTCTGCTGATTCAAGTCACTTAAAAGTCAACCTATTCTTAGAAAGGTAACATGCCACTTTGACCAATTTAGAAGTATTCCAAGTTTTGCTGACTACTAGAATTTTTCTTGTTTTAAAAAATGCCTTTTTAACCAACTTGGGGCTCGTTTCCATTGAGCCGTAATTAGGTTTGTGTGAGGTTGCAAACTGATAAATATGCTGTCGAAAACAATTTAGCATATTTTCTGCTTCCAATGACGCGTTATCTATGCTATAATCGCGTTTGTAATGCGTCCGTTGCCATTGGAATTTTGGCAGCGCAAGGCAGCCAAAAGAATGTTGGCTGAGCACGCAGTCAAAAGAATTCACCTGGATGCAGCTTCGCTGTGGATTCTTTTCACCACCCACCCGCAGGTGGATTCTTTCACCACCCAGCCATTTTCGGAATCCACCTGGATGCAGCGAAGGCAAATGGAGCAATACAAAAACAATAAAAAATAGCCTGCAATAAGTATTAAAAAAAAAAACCTAACCGTCCGCAATAAGTATTAAAAAAAAACAAAAAACCTAACCATCCGCAATAAGTATTAAAAAAAAAAAAACTAACCGCCCATACGAACTATTAGGGAAAAAATTATCTAATCGCATGCACGAAGTATTAAGGAAAAAACAACAAAAAACAATAAAATTATTAACCCCTAAATCCGCCAACCACAACATCGCAAACTACCTTATACATCTGTTAACCCCTAATCTGCCAAACCCCCACAATGCATTAAACCTAATTTACCTATTAACTTCTAAACCGCCAACCCCCACAACGCAAAAAAACTAATTTTAAGACTAAGCCCCCTAACCTAACATCCCCTAAATTAAACCCTTAATTACATTAAAAAATACTACAATACAATTAAAATAAAAAAATAAAAAAATGACATTACATTAATTTAAAATTACAGAAAATAAAAAAGGCTAATATTACAAAAAATAATAAACAACTAATCCCGATGAAAATAAAAAAGCCCCCCAAATAAAAACACCCCCTAATCAAAGAATAAACTACCAATAGCCCTTAAAATGGCTTTTTGTAGGACATTGCCCTAAAGAAATCAGCTGTTTTACATTAAAAATAAACAAAGTCCCCCCTAACACCAAACCCCCCAAAATAAAAAAAAACCTAACATTAATAAACCTAAACTACCCATTGCCCCTAAAGGGGCATTTGTATGTGCATTGCCCTTAAAATGGCATTCAGCTCTTTTGCAAATTGCCAAATAAACCCTAATCTAAAAAAAACAAAAAATTAAAAATAAACCTAACACTAAAGCCCCAAATAGGTACTCACGGTTTCAGAAGTTCGGCGGAGAAGGTCTTCTTCCAGGCGGGTCCATCCTCTTCATTCACAGCGAAGGCGGCGTGGAGGTCCGGAACGGTCTTCCCAGATGTGGCAATCCTCAGCGGCGGTCATCTTCATGCGATTGTCCGCCGCACACTGAAGATTAAATTCAAGGTACCCCATATTTATTGGGGTACCTTGCATTCCTATTGGCTGAAATTTTCAAAATCAGCCAATAGGATGAGAGCTACTGAAATCTTATTGGCTGATTTGAACAGCCAATAGGATTTCAATAGATCTAATCCTATTGGCTGTTTTGAAAAATTCAGCCAATAGGAATGCAAGGTACCCCAAATTGATTGCGGTAAATTGCATTCAATATTCAGTATACGATGGATATCGGATGAAGAGGAGCCTCCATACCGCCGAGGACCACCGCCGCCGCCACAGATGACCACCGCCGAGGATCAATACATCTGGGAAGACCTCTCCAGACTTCTGCTCTGTGCCGCCTTCGCTGTGGATGAAGATGATTGACCCGCCTGGAAGAAGACCTTCTCCGTCGGACTTCTGAAACCGTGATTACCTATTTGGGGCTTTAGTGTTAGGTTTATTTTTAATTTTGTTTTTTTTTTGTTTTTTTAGATTAGGGTTTATTGGGCAATTTGCAAAAGAGCTGAATGCCCTTTTAAGGGCAGTGAAAAACAGCTGAATGCCCTTTTAAGGGCAATGCCCATACAAATGTCCCTTTAGGGGCAATGGGTAGTTTAGGTTTTTTAGTGTTAGGCTTTTTTTATTTTGGGGGGTTTAGTGTTAGGGGGGACTTTGTTTATTTTTAATGTAAAAGAGCCGATTTCTTTAGGGCAATGCCCTACAAAAAGCGCTTTTAAGGGCTATTGGTAGTTTATTCTTTGATTAGAGGGTGTTTTTATTTGGGGGGGCTTTTTTATTTTCATAGGGATTAGGTTTAATTTTTGTTATTTTGGATAGTGTTGTTTATTATTTTTTGTAATGTTAGCCTTTTTTAATTTTTTTTTGTTTTTTAGGTTAGGGTTTATTGGGCAATTTCAAAAAGAGCTGAATGCTCTTTTAAGGGCAGTGAAAAAGAGCTGAATTCCCTTTTAAGGGCAATGCCCATACAAATGCCCCTTTAGGGGAAATGGGTAGTTTAGGTTTATTAGTGTTAGTTTTTTTTATTTTGGGGGGTCTGGTGGGTGTGGGGGTTTTACTGTTAGGGGGTTTATTTTTAATGTAAAAGAGCTGATTTTTTTAGGGCAATGCCCTACAAAAAGCCCTTTTAAGGGCTATTGGTAGTTTAGTATTAGATTAGAGGGTGTTTTTATTTTGGGTGGGATTTTTTATTTTTATTGGGGTATTAGGTTTAATTTTATTATTTTGGATAGCTTTGTTTATTTTTTTCTGTATTTCTACTTTTTATTTTTTGTAGCTTAGGGGGTTGCATTTTTAACACATAGACAGCCCTCTGGGCAGGCTTATCAATTAGCACCACAATAAAATGATATTGCATCCCATAAAAAGTATTAGAAGCTGTTAAGCTCTATTTTACACCAGGTTTCCAATAAAAGTGCAAACCATTACTACACTATCTGAGGCTGTCAATACATTGAAAAAAATACACCCACATCAATTAGGTGTAAAAGAGATAAAATCATCTTTTTTATGATTTTTTTCCATTGAGATATTAAAGTTTTCAAATCAAGTATTTCACTTTATAAATGTATTGTTATTTGTAATGTTTATTTGCTGGCCCAGGTGTAGGACTAGTTGGAATTATGTTCATATTTAAATATCAATATATATTTACATTTAAAAATATAATTTAGCACATTTCACCATTATTCCAACTAGGCCTATGCCTAGGGCAAAAAGTGAATATTCTCTTTTACAAGAGAAGGTACTATGCGCTACACAGGTGTGGCTTAATCAGTAACAGAAATGGCAGAGTGAAAATAATCATTGTTGAAGCAAAAATATCTATTAATGTTAAACTAATATAAATGCAAGTTTTTGGAAAAAATGAATTGGCAAAATTTAATTAACAAAATGTGTCACACAAAAGTCATATCAACATTATTTAAAAACAGCTCAGGCATGCGTAGTATCAGCAAGCTTTGGACATCCAAAATTGATACAATAAAAAACACAATTCATACAATTAAAAAAAGAAGCAAGTTACAAAACTTATTAAAAACAGATAAAAAAGATACAGCACCAACAGAACTGAAAAAACAAAATAGTAATAAATATGATATAGATCTTACGGACAAACAATTGCAAGGATTTTATCCATGTTTATCATGCAAGCCATGTAAACATTCCAAAAAACAAAAAAAAAGTAATATCAAACGTAACAAATCAATCATATAAACTTAAGAATGTAATAAGGTGCACAGACAAAAATGTTATTTATGTAATCCAGTGCATATGTGGAAAACAGTATGTGGGGGAGTCAGAGAGACCCCTCTGCGACAGAATTAGGGAACAGATCTGCTCGAAAGAAAATTTTAGTGCCGACAGAAACAAAGATCTCCCAGTCCCTAATCACTTTGCAAAGTGTAATAATGCAGACCTAAGATGTTTCTCATATATGGGCATTTATAAAAAGGATAAAAATTGGAGAGGAGGTAACCTACATAAGGAACTTTTAAAAAAAGAAGGGAGGTGGATCTTTCTTTTAAAGACACTTCAACCTACTGGTCTTAATATAGAATTTGACATAAATTGTTTTTTAAATAACTAAATGTAGTTTTAAAACTATTAGTATTATCTTTTCCTAATTTCTTTTGCACTAGTGTCTCCCATATTCCAAAAGCTTGCATTGATATTAGTTTAACATTAATAGATATTTTTGCTTCAACAACCATTATTTTCACTCTGCCATTTCTGTTACTGATTAAGCCACACCTGTGTAGCGCATAGAACCTTCTTTTGTAAAAGAGCATATTCACTTCTTGACACAAAATAGGGATTCCCTCCTTTTTTGGTACTTTGCTTTTTGTAACGCTTCTACAGCGCAAGTATCTTTTTGTTTTTATTTCTCCTATGCCTAGGGCAGCAACACATATTACATATATCAATACATTTTTATAAATTAAAAAAAAAGATGTTCTTTCATTAAATACATTTCATTTAGTTATGAATTTAATGTATCTTTGTTTTTCTTTCTCTCTAGAGGTGATCACTGATAAGGAGTGCAGATGTTAAACGTAAATGTTATAGTGTAAGGTTGGGTCTACAACAAACTTGTTATAGCATTATTTTTAAGAAATCCAACATCGGATGGAAACGAAACGTTAACTTACACGTACACGAAAATTGCAACTGCATGCAATGCGCAAAATATTTAAATGGAAACCTGGTACTAATATAGAGCCTTAAAATACTTTTCGCTGTCGGACGCTTCGGTAGCTTACAGCTCCATTTTTAACGACTCAATGGAAACGAGCCCTTGGTGCTTTATTTTAAAAACTAATTGAAGAGAAGTGTATAATTATTTTTTAAGCCATAAATGTCTTTAAATTATTAGTATATGCTAAAAAAAATTAACGTTGTATGTTTGCATAGTCAATAAAAAAATAATCAAATTTACTTCTATCAAATCAAGCTCTTTATCTTGGTATCTTTGGTTGAAACGTATCGCCTTTCAATGAGAGCCTATCTACATAGGCTCAGGACCATACATGGGTCTTAAAAGCTATATGGCTGCTATGTCTATTATAATGTTATAGTAGCATATAGGCAATATTCTATATATTGCTAAGGACATATATTACTTATATGTTGTTGTACATAAAGAAGAAGAATACCTATAGCTTCAGTTAAGGAAACTTTCTGAGTGTGGGGGGGAATCGAGTTTTGTGATAATATTTCTCCGGTAGGTCTTTGGCATGTGCATCTGAGACTTGTGCGCTCCTAAGCATACTGCCCTGCTTTTCAACAAAAGATACCAAGAGAATAAAGGAAAACAGGACAATTGAAGTAAATTAGAGTGTATAATTAAAAAAAATAGAAAAGTATAAACTTCTTGGATAAATCCTCTGCTATTCTTTAGACGTTATGAGCACAATAAGACTTTTGGAACAAGAGTTTATCTTATGATGATGCAGTATAATCAGTCTGGCATACTGGCGTTCTTGCTAGCAGATACACATTTGTTAATGCTTTACATATGAATAATAATCTCTACATTCCTGCAATAAATATAAAAGTGAAAGTTAATTTGATGGGAGATTTGTTAGTGGTTGTAAATCTGGTTTTACAGCAGGTTTTGGCTTTAGTCCCCTCTTTCAAGATTTTACCTTGCTCATTCTCTCTTTTAACATGACTGTTAATAAGCAGACAGCACCTTATACTTCAATCAGCTAGATCCACAGACGTCCATATTAGGCTAGTAAATACCAGAGACCATTCATTATATCTGTGACACTGAATATGGTCATCCTCTATGACTAAGAATAAATGGGATGGGCTCCAAAAAGGTTAACTATTACGTAGAACACATTTATCACTATGTTACAAGTGCATGGAAACAGGAATATTCATACTGCAATGCATAGCTCTATATAACACTGTCATTTTAATATTAAGTTATTGTGTTAACTAAGGTAAGGAAAATGATTTGGTGATTTCAGCTGAACACTGAAATAATTTGAGGGTTCCCCAATGGGTCAGGTTCTTATTATAGCTGAACAAGTGCACAGGTGAAATAATTAGCTGATGGGTGAGAGCAGGTTAGTAACCATGGTGTTACTGATCAGCTGATTACTTCACCTGTGCACTGGTTCAGCTATAATAAAAACCTGGTCTGTTGGGGGTACATGAGGACTGCAGTTGAACAACACTGCTCTAGCACATCCATTACTTTGAAAAGATAATGCAAAAAAGATAATGCAAAACATTAAAGTTAAGTATTACACTCATATATGCTCATGTTTAATTAAAAAAAAGCTACATTTATATTCAAACAATTTTTTAAAAGGGTTAAAAAGGAATATGGTATATAACAAGGTGTTTGACTGGGAAGGGCTACACAGTGTGTGTGTGTGTGTGTGTGTGTGTGTATATATATATATTTATATATTTATATATATGTTTCACAGTGTTTGCTTAATGGTGTGAAGGAGATGATTTGCATTTGCTCTATAAAATAACTTGAGTGGCATATTGAAATTCTCTGGATTTACAAAATTCTGCCAGTTTTGCTAACAAAGCTTTCAAAATTCAGAACATTTGTAATGCAGTGCTTAAAGGGATATGAAACCCAAATTTTTATCTTTCATTATTTGGTTAAAGCATACCGTTTTTAAACAAAGCTCCAATGTACTTCTATTATCAAATTGTCTTCATTCTCTTGGTATCCTTTGTTGAAGGTGCAGCACTGCACTACAGGGAGATAGCAGAACACCTCAGGTAAGCCAATGACATGAGGTGTATATGTGCAACCACCAATCAGCAGCAGGCTGCTAGTAGGGAAATGCAGCCACTAAGCTTACCTAGATATGCTTTTCAAGAAAGAGAATTAGATAATAGAAGAAAATTAAAAATTTGTTTAAAATATCATGCTGCATCTGAACCATGACAGTTTAAAGGGACATGAAACCCAAACATTGTCTTTCATGATTCAGATAAAGAATACAATTTTTTTTTTTATATTTTATTTTCATATCAGCAATAAGTCACAGAAAAAAGAAAATCATGAAATTTAGAACAAATCAATATCATTTTACAATTGCATCGAACAGTAAAATATTGTATTCTGCTGAAATTTTATTTTTATATAAACAGCCCAACCCCAGAAAATAACAAAACGAAGGAAAGAGAAAAAAAAAAAAAGGGGAGAGGGAAGAAGGGGGGGGGGGGAGGGAAACCCCCTCCCATTCACTCCCCCCCCCCCCACGTGACTGTAAGTTCCAGGAGCAAAAAAGCGGAGAGGGGGGACCAGTAAGCCCAGGATGACATCTTGGCTCGTGTCTCTCTTACTTGGTGATTACCAAGCGCCTAGAAGTACCAATTCCGAGTTTCCAAATGGGAATATCAGATTGTTTATCTCCATATCGGGCAGTGACTTAATAAACACTGACCATTTGCCAAAACATTGTCTGATATCTAAATCGTTATCTAAATTAGTGTCTCTTTGTTCTAGTAGACATTGTTTTTTCAAACAATTCTTGATCTCTGGGATAGATGGAGTTGCTCTCACTTTCCATTTTTTAAAAATCAGATATCTGGTTGCCAGTATGGACAGAAATATCACTTTATCATTTGATTGTTGTGGATTGTGGTTCTTTGAACCAAATATGATCTGTAACTGTGTTAGGCCCGGAAGAGAGATTTTAAGAGTTTTGCAAAGCCACAACTCTAGTTTCCACCAGAGATGCCTTATTTTAGGACAATCCCAAATCATGTGCATTAAATTAGCTGCGGGGAACAAACATTTTGGACATTTATTAAAGCTAAGATTGCGAATTTTGCAGCCCTTTTCGGGAGTAAAATATGAGTTATGAATAAGTTTGACATGCATCTCCCACCAGGTGGCTGATAAAGTGACCTGAGCAACTTTCTGAATTGATGATTGAACAAATTTAATATCAATATTGGATTGGGGTATCATCTGGTTCCACAGTGAAGTAATTTTCTCTAGCTCCGGTTCACCTTTACTAAATTTGATCAGCTGATAACACATAGAGATAGATAGATAGGGAAAAGTGCCTGCTTTGCAGATATGCATAGAATTCCTTATTATTGATTTTAAACTCTTTTTTTTAATTCCTCAAAGGTTTTTACACATTTTCTCTCTGTATCAATAAGGTGTATCACCCTATTCAGACCTAGATTATGCCATTTCTTAAATATTGTGGAGCTTAGGCCTGCAGGAAATTTCGGATTTCCCAATAGTGGGAGATGCTGAGAGACTTTACAATTTAAAGACAAAAGATTACCCACTTTCCACCAGGCCTTCAATGGATTATAAAAATATTTGAGTATTTTAATTTCTCCTGGTAGTTCTTTAGGTGGGCAATGAATTAATTCTAGCGGGAGATAGGGGTTGCAGATATTTTCCTCTAATGAATAATTCGCTACATAATCACTGTGGAAAATCCAGTCGGCCACCACTCGAACAAGAAAAGCGTAGTTATATAAGCGAATGTCTGGCAAAGCAAGACCGCCACTCTCTTTTGGAAGGGAGAGTTTATTTAAGGATATTCTGTGTCTTTTCTCCTGCCATAGGAATTTGCTAAGTGCACTGTTAAGACACCGGACATCCCTCTCTAAAAGAATTAATGGGGTGTTCTGTAGTACATATAGAAGCTTTTTGAATAAAGCTTTCCGGCCGGAGATGGATAATGGCAGGGACTGCCAGCTTTTAAGTTTCTCCCTGATGCTTACTAAGATTGGAGGAATATTAAGGTCGTACAACTCCCCTGATGTAGAGGGAATGAGGATTCCTAGATATTTAACAGAGTCTTTAGCCACGCTGAAGGGGATGTTAAGAGGGGAGTTATTGTTTTGTCTAAGCCATAACAGTTCTGATTTTGCTTCATTAATCTTATAGCCCGAAAAGGACCCAAATCGAGTAGCAGTGTCCAAAAATGTAGGTATACTGGTTTTGGTATCTGATAGATATAACAGTAAATCATCCGCATAAAGAGCGATTTTTATAGCCTGGTTACCCAGTTTGATTCCTGAGGATTGGTGTCTGAGCATGATTGCCAGGGGTTCAATTGAGACGTTGAAGAGTAGGGGGGAGAGAGGACACCCCTGTCGAGTTCCCCTCCCAAGAGTTATCTGTGAAGACACAATATTATTAACAATCAGTCTTGTGTATGGTTCTTTGTACAGATTGATGATGAAATTAAGAAACTCGCCCTTAAAGCCAAAATTAGCCAATGAGGTAAAAAGGTGGTCAAAATGGATTGAGTCGAAATGCTTTCTCTGCATCTATCGAGACAATGGCCAAGTCAGGGGCGTCCCCGTCCCCCTGGCTCCCCGATGCCTCCATAGTCCTAAAGTATTCAGTGACAACTAAGGCCTCTCTAATTTTTGCTGTGGAGTTTTGTTTGTATAGAAACCCGGCCTGGTCTGAATGAATAATGCTAACAAGTGATAACTGAAGCCGCTTAGCAATGATAGAGCAGAGAATTTATAATCTACGTTTAAGAGGGTTATATGTCTATATGATTCCTTAAGGGAGGGGTCTTTCCCGCCCTTCAGAATTAAAATAGTATTAGAGGCAGAGAAAGAGGTGGCTACTGGGTCTCCCTTAACATACATACTATTATATAAATTGTTGAGATAAGAAGTAATCTGGCAGGCCGTCTGGACCTGGTGTTTTGTTCGGGGCAAGATCTGTGATGGTCTTTACAATTTCCGTGTCTGTAATTGGGGCATTAAGAGTGTCAGTCATATCAGCTGAGATTTTAGGGCAGGAAATTTCGCTCCAAAATTGCGTCGCTTGAGCAAGATTCTAGCTCCTGCGAGAATAAAGATCCTGATAGTATCTGGCAGGTGCCTCCGCAATCTCTTCAGGTTTATCGAGAGAAATACCATCCTGTTGGATGTTCTCAATAAAGAATGATTTTTTTCTCCCTTTTAACCAAATTAGCCAAGAGTTTGCCGGATTTATTCCCAAATCTGTAAATTCTGGCTTGAAGTTTTAAGTCCCTCTGTGTTTCCTGGAAAACCGCAAATATGTCTCTGGCATTTTTAGCCCTAATATATTTTGCCCAATTTATAGGCGATTTTTCCAGCAAAAAAGAGTTATAGGAATTGATTACTGAGTTGGTAATTTCTTTCTCTCTTAATCTTATTTTCCTGGATCTCATAGCGCTATAGGCTATAATTTCGCTCCTGAGGATTGCCTTCGCAGCTTCCCAGAACACCATAGGAGAGCCCATGTGACCCTGGTTATGTTGAGCATAATCAGAACATTTAAGTTTAAGCCAATTTTTAAATTTCAAATCGGTCGCAAGGAATGAAGGGAAAATGAAACATGTTGGTCTATTTTTAAAATGGTTCAGCTGAAACTCCAGATAAATGGGACCGTGATCAGACAGAAAAATAGGTAGTATGCCTGCTTTTACTTCTGACATGCTTAATGTTTCATTAATAAGGAATAGATCAATTCTAGACAGCGTTTTATGAGCCCTAGATAAGCAGGTGAAGTCCCTGGCGTCCGGATTCTGAAGTCTCCACATGTCCTTAATAGCAAGATTCTGCATAATTGATTTCAATAGTTTAGCTTCTAAATTATCCCTTTTATGTTTGAGCAGTTTAGTAGATTGTCTGAGTCTGTCCAGTGGGCAGTGTGGAGACATATTAAAATCTCCACCGAGAACCAGATGACCCTCATGAACAGAGAGAATTTTAGCCTGAATCATAGACCAGAAAGCTGGGTCAAGCTTATTAGGTGCATAAATGTTGCACAGGGTAAAAATTGTTTTACAGATTTTGACTTTTATCATCACAAATCTTCCTTCATGGTCTGCTTCCCTATGGATGACCTCTAAATTAATTATTTTTCCTATCAGGATGGCCACCCCTCTCCTCCTTCCCACACCCGGAGAAAAAAAGATTTCTTTCACCCAAGTAGATCTGAGTTTCAGGGACTCTTCCGAAGTCAAATGTGTTTCTTGTAGAAACGCTATATCGGTCCCCAGTTTCCTCAGGTGTGTGAGAATAGATTTCCTTTTAATGGGGGTGGATATCCCACCCACATTCCAGGAAATTACTTTAAAGTTTGCCATCTAGGATTAAACCTGATGTCTAAATACAAATAGTGGGGGGAGAAGGAAGAAAGGGAGGTAGGGGGGAGGAGAAGAGAAAAAAAAAAAAAAAGGAAAAGAAAAGAAAAGAAAAAAAAACCACCCCCCACCCAACCACACACTCCTGGACTGGCATAGTCCATGCTCACATAAGATAAGGAACAAAAAAGAAACAAAGTAATAATGGCCTATTTTCGGCCTGACAAATGTGTGCCTAAAATATTTGAGTCTTTCAGGAATTGTTCTACCTCTTGTATAGTGTTAAAAATACGAACGTTTTCACCATCTGTAATTTTCAATTTTGCAGGGTAAAGGAATTGTTCTACCTCTTGTATAGTGTTAAAAATACGAACGTTTTCACCATCTGTAATTTTCAATTTTGCAGGGTAAATGATAGTGACCCTGTTGGATTAATTTGGTACAAATAGGAGCTAACGCCCTCCTCTTAGATGTTGTCTCAACTGAGAAATCTTGAGAAAGGAGAATTTTAGATTCTCCAAGTGTAATGGGCTGGTTCTTTCGAAAAAATTGCATCAATGTGACCTTGTCTTGGAAATGTAGAAGTTTTACGATCACAGGTCTGGGCCTGTGATTCCCCTTATTATCGACTTTAGCCTACCTAGCCTATGTGCTCTTTCCACTATGATCTGGGGATAATTAGATGGGATTTTAAGAAGTTGAGGTAATGACTCTGAGATAAAGGCGTTTAAGTCCTCATAGGACTTATCCTCTGGGACCCCGATTATCCGTATGTTGTTCCTACGGGAACGATTCTCGAGGTCTTCGAGTTTAACCTGCATTGTGGTAATAGATGAGTTAGTAGTTTCTAAATTAGCACTGTGAAGTGTGGTGAGGTCTTCAAGGTCTGACACCCTTTGTTCGACTGCATCGAAATTGGGTGCCAAGGCCTCTGAAATTTCGGTTACCAAGACTTGCATGTTAAATGTATCAGTCGGGAGGGTACGATGGCGGGTGTTGCTTGTACTTCAGGCGAGATATCTGAAGTATTCTTTGCTCTCCTGTCTCTTTGCTTTGCTGCCATAGCTGGTGAGGGGGTCCTAGAGTGAATGTGAAAAAATGTGTCCATGTGCAGCAATTAACAAGGGGGATAAAAATTACTAGGGGGGAGAATCCTCCCAGTGCAAAAGGAAAAAAAAAAAGAAAAAGGAGGGAAGAAGGTGAGGAGGGGGGAAAAAAGTGCAGGAAAAGTGCAGGGGCAAAGGATGTGCCAGTTGTTTACCAGCTTAGTGGCAAAAAGAATGAGAGAAAAACCCGAGAACCAGGAAGTGAATAGGACTCAGTCACCCAGCCATGGGCGGCAGTGATAATAGAGAGAGAACAGTTCAAGACAAGGCCCTTGACCTGCACAGGAAGACTGTCCTAGGGTAAAACCTAGCGGCCTTTGTACTATAGGTTAGGATGATAGCCTCAGGCCTTGAATAACCTTGTACAAGGAACGAGGGTTCTGCACTCAATTTTGTGTGATATGCCACCGTCACTATGTATTAAGAGGGGAACCAAGGGAGTCAAGCCAGCAGAGCTTGTGCTAAAATTATTTTTACACTTTTGCGTACTTTTCCCCCTTATCTGCCCCACTGCCCTTCCCACTTTTCCCCCAACTACCAGCGGGGGAAGCTTAGAAGGCTAAGAAAATTCTGCTTAGTGTTTAAACAGTCAAACGCCTAAAGTAAATTAATAGTGAGCTTAACACGTTTAGAGAGTATGTCCTTCAGACAACGGTCACTGTAGCCTACTTAAGAAGTGTACTCCGTTGTTAATCTTCCCTTACTTTCCCTTTCCCCCCTCCTGAGCCAATGGTCTTAATCCTAAGAAGATGTAAAGTTTATAGTAGAGGGAGTTTCTTTAACACCATTAACAATTTTATCAAGCGAACTAAACAAATAAATACTGCAGCATTGCCTGCTCCCAGCTTCCAGTTAAATGTTTAAAGTTCAGATGTCTTGAGCTATCGCCATAGGGACCTGGAGTTACTTAGAGGCAACTGTAATTAGTATACACATAAGGGGTTAATTGGTTTTCAATGATTGACCCTAGAAATGTAGTGCCTCTCATCACAACGTCTAAAATAAAATGATCTGGGACTAGGTCCCCCAAATCCAGTTATATGTTAATTAGTATGATTGAATATAAACCTTAGGGGTCTGTTGTTAGCTACAATTAACTACTGCATTACAATTTTTAAATAGCACAAAACAGTAGAAATGTATTTTGCAAAGTCAGGTACATATGATTATAGACTCAGTAAGCCAAGTAAGATTGTGTCAAGTGAGATACAATGTAGTCAACAAGTGATAACATTTCTGTAGCTGTTGCACCAAGGAAAAGCATAATTAAACAAGCTAGCCAAGCTACTAAGCTTAAATATCGTAACAAGAAGTCCTGTAGCTATTTTTTCCTCTTCTTCAGGTGATATTAACCCGTTCTGTACTTTCCCAGATTTTTTATACTGCAGAGTAGCAGGTAAAGGGCTTGTTCAGCGGCCCCGTCCGTGACAGAAAATATATCCAATTATCTTTTAAAATGTCCTGCTCAGTCGCCCTCCAAAACCAGCCGTGTCCAGCCCTTATACCTAGAGTTTATTTACCCCCTCCGTTCTTCTCCTCTGCCCCCTTCTAAGAATCCTCCTCAGAGACTTGCAAGCTGGTACTACCACAAGGTATGCAAAGGACTCAGTATCAAAAACACTCACCCCTTCATGTGCTGTCTAGCCGCCCGCCGTTTCCGTCGTCAGCCTCCGAATCCCTGCCGAGCAACTCAGACCAGAGGGAGACCGTCCCCAGCACCTCCCGCTCCACAGCCCTGAACGAAGGCTAGGCTCAGCTCCCCTTGCGCAGCACCGGTGGGAGGGGAGAGGGCATCGCTGCACCGGACACCAGGAACAGCAGGAAGAACAGCCCCAGCACCGGGTCCCCGACCCGAAACCGGGCCCGGCTCCCTCCCATGCAGCACCGGTGGGGGAGGGGGGGGCAGACTCCGGGCAGCAAAGCAGTAGAGGGATCCTCAGCAGGGCAGCAGGTAGGATTGGAGCGCTATAATGCAATCTTTGAAGTTCGTCTGGCGGGGCGGCAGACGCAGAGAGGGGGAGAAAGATTAATGCCGGGCAAGTTGAGAGGGCTCCGCAAGAGAGGTAGGCAATGTCCTAGGGCTAGGACACAAAAGGTGTAACTTGTACCTGATTTGGACCGGATAGAGCAGATAATTGCTACCAATAAGATAGGTCCAGGTAGCTAATGGTTAGCATAAACCAGTGGGATGACAGTCCACTGAGAAAGGTTCCAGAGCGGTTCTTCCTTGGCTATCCGTGAAAACAGCCCCAAGGCTTGGGGCAGGGCACGAGGGAATCCACCGCCAGCGTCTATGGGACTGAAGCTGCAAGCTGAGCGACACCTGTGTAGCTCCTCCTCCCCCGGAACCCTAAAGAATACAATACAGTTACGCATGTATATTTCACCCGTCGCCTGCAATTTTTACTCCCATAAGCTAACATAGAACCGCATCGCAAATCGGTATCCAATTTCCAGCGCAAGGACTTACGTGGCGAAAATGGAGAAATCTTACTCCATTTTCACCTCGCCATAAAAGGCAGCCATAGCAAGCCTTGTGCTGAGTATGGGAGCACTGTAACTCCCAAAAATGCCTGCAAAAATAAACTAACACCTAACGCATGCGCAATGTCTATCTACCTGTCAACCGCAATCCCCCACCGCAATAACTAATAAAGTCTATTAACCCCTATATCCGCCATCAAACCCACACCGCAAGTAATAACTAAATTATTAACCCTTAAATCCGCCAACCCCAACATTGCAAACTACCTATTAAAACTATTAACCCCTAAACCGCCATAGCCCACAATGCAATACACCTATTAAAGTATTAACCTCTAAACCGCCATAGCCCACAATGCAATAAACCTATCCAAGTATTAACCCCTAAACTGCCATAGCCCACAACGCAATACACCTAACCCCTAACCTAACCCCCCCCTAACCTAACACCCCCTAAATGAACCAAAATTACCTAATTTACAAAATACTAAAGCTACTCTTAAATTACAAAAAACTAACATTTTTAATCGCGTATCTTGAATTCCTATACAGTGTACGGCGGAGATCATATGGAGAGGATCCTCCATGCTCCATGGCTCCGCGGTCACCAGTCTTCACTTCCAGGCTTGTCGTTCTTCAGTTCCAGAGTCGCCGGTCTTCAGCTCCGCGGTCATCGGTTTGTTCAACTCCACCCTTCGCTCCACGCCGGCTGGTTCCTGGAAGAAGAAAGAAGAGGTTGCCGCTTGGAAGAAGACATCACCACCTGGAACAGGACCTTCTCCGCCGGTCTTCAGGACAGGTGAGGACCACTTGGGGGTTAGACTTAGGGTTTTTTAAAGAGGTTTTTTTGGGGGGGTTTATTTTATTTAGATAGGGTGGGCAGCAATAGAGCTGAATGCCCTTTTAAGGGCAATGCCCAACAAATGCCCTTTTCAGGGCAATGGGTAGTTTACGGTTTTTAGTGTCAGGTTTTTTATGGGGGGGGTTGGTGATTGGGGGGGGTTTATTGTTGGGGGGCTTTGTGTATTTTTTGCAAAAAGAGCTGATTATCTTGGGGCAATACCCTGCAAAAAGCCCTTTTAAGGGCTACTGGTAGTTTATTAGATTAGGGGGTGTTTTTATTGGGGGGGCTTTTTTATTTTCATAGGGATTAGGTATAATTTTTTTTAAATTTTGTAATTGTCTTTATTATTTTCTGTAATCTTATATTTTTTTTATTTTCTGTAATTCTAGCTTAAAGGGACAGTCTACTCCAGAATTTTGAATAGACTGCCCATTTAATTTATACTTAGTTTATATTTATTTTTAAAGTAATGTTAGTTTTTTGTAATTTAAGAGTAACTTTAGTATTTTGTAAATTAGGTAATTTTGGTTCATTTAGGGGGTGTTAGGTTAGGGGGGGTTAGGTTAGGGGTTAGGTGTATTGCATTGTGAGCTATGGCGGCTTAGGGGTCAATACTTGGATAGGTTTATTGCGTTGTGGGCTATGGCGGTTTAGGGGTTAATACTTGGATAGGTTTATTGCGTTGTGGGCTATGGTGGTTTAGGGGTTAATACTTGGATAGGTTTATTGCGTTGTGGGATATGGTGGTTTAGGGGTTAATACTTGGATAGGTTTATTGCGTTGTGGGCTATGGCGGTTTAGGGGTTAATACTTTAATAGGTTTATTGCGTTGTGGGTTAATGGCGGATTAAGAGTTAATAGTTTTAATAGGTAGTTTGCAATGTTGGGTTTGGCGGATTTAGGGGTTAATAATTTAGTTATTACTTGTGGTGTGGGTTTGATGGTGGATATAGGGGTTAATAGTTTAAATAGACATATTACGCTGTGGGGGGTTGTCGGTCTAGGGGTTAATACATTTACTATTAGTAGTGAGAGCGGGGGATTGTGGATATAGGGGTTTTACGAGTCAGGCTTATTTTTGGGAGGCGTGTTAGACTTTTACGGGAGATTTGTTATTTTCTTTACTTTTCTTAGGCGCCGGCAGTTTTTAAAGTGCCGTAAGTTACTGGCGACGACAGAAATGTGTATTTGCGCACATTTCTGAACGTCGCCAGTTTATCCGACTTGCGGCACTTAGGAAATGCCGGCACCGTATATGTAATACCCCGATGTGCAAGGTGAAATTACGGGTGTCGCGGGTTTCTGCGCTTGCGCTGAAACCTGCGCCGTATATTGGATCTGGCCTCTGGTTTCTAACTGAACAGATTGGTGAGCCAATGACAATCAGTATATATATGCATCCACCAATCAGTAGCTAGATCCTAGGTTCTTTGCGGCTCCTGAGCTTGCCAAGATAAACCTTTCAGCAAAGGATAACAAGAGAAGGAAGCAAATTAAATAATATAAGTAAATTTAAAAGTTGTTTAAAATTGTATTCCCTATCTGAACCATGAAATACATTTTTTGGGTTTCATATATTTTGCCTTTACTGCCCCTTTAATAGACTGCATATTTTATGCATACATTAATACAAATATTATCCCTTTAACGGCATTTACTATCACTTGAGCTGATATTAATACTTTAGCAAGACGTTTAATTGGTGTTTGTTTAGGCTTGAGTGCAAGAGATTGAGGATACTACAGAATTATGCTGCAGAACAGGGCATTTTGTTAGTAAGGAATAACTGTGTTTTGTTGCAACAGCAAAAACTCTATGGGGTCAATTTATCTGTCGTAGCAACTGCTGAGAACATACTGCACTTTCCAGTGCTCTAGCTGCTGCTGAATGCTGTCCTGCATGTACACTAGGAGTGCACGTGCAGGAAACATCAAGGCTCACAGTAACAGTATTGTGCTCTGAGCAATGTACAAAACACTAAAGGGTCAGTAAACACCTTGACATTTTTAATATAAAATGTTGTTATGCACAGTGAAACAAGTTTGCAATATACTCACATTATTTATTTTGCCCCTTTTCATGTTTTTTTAGGTCTGAAAATTGTGGATTTTCCAATTTCTAAGACCTGGAAATGCACACTGTAGACATCTCAAGGTGAACCCTGCTACATATCTTACCCTAATTTCCTTAAAAAGATAACACCTGCAAAACAATGCACTATATAA
This sequence comes from Bombina bombina, assembly GCF_027579735.1. Lineage (NCBI taxonomy): Eukaryota > Metazoa > Chordata > Amphibia > Anura > Bombinatoridae > Bombina > Bombina bombina. The sequence goes on along the minus strand of NC_069501.1, from coordinate 234,611,461 downwards.
TGACTTAAAGGGACATGAAACCCAATTTTTTTTCTTTCATGATTTAGAAAGAGCAAGCAATTTTAAAAAACCTTTCAATTTACTTCTAATATGCTTCATTATCTTGATATCCTTTGTTGAAAAGCATATCTTGATAGGCTTAATAGATGCTGATTGGTGACTGCACACAGATGTCTTGTGATTGACTCACGCATATGCATTGCTATTTCTTCAACAAAAGATATCTGAAGAATTAAGCAAATTAAATAATAGAAGTAAATTGGAATGGTGTTTTCTCTATCTGAATCATGAAAGAAAAATGTTTGTTTTCATGTTCCTTTAATGATTGTTACTAGCCTTGTCTTGTGCAGACTCCAATTTGGCTCCTCCGTATAAGGCAACTATTTTTGTTTTAAATATTTTTAGACCTGCCTGGTATGTTATTATATAACAAAACAACACTGTCTAAAGATACATTGGCTTTCAAATTCATTTTTGTTTTTAAGTTTCTGCATCTGAAAATATATTTTCTATTGTAGATGTTGCTTTATAGAGTTTTTGACCCAAAGAAAATAGCACAAGGTTGTTAGTATAGAAAGAACTGTCAGAATAATCTTTGCATGTTGTTCAATTTAAGAGAAAAAAATATGCAGAAAAAAACATTGCAGAGCATATTATGTTTTTTTTTTTTTTGTTTCGTCTTTTCTCATTCTGGGTTTCATTAAAATACTGGTTTTATTGGTGAGATAAGTACCTGGCATTTAACTCTCTTTCCCATCACACATACATTAGGAGGTATAAACTTGTTTATTAGGAGCTGACATCACATACTAAGGATTAATTCTGACATGCCAGCCCTTGCCCGCCTGTCAATGGGTGGATAGTTATATCCAGAAAACAAAATCCACTTTATAAGACTGGATCTCCGGGTTTATTTAAAAAGATTATAACCACAGGGACCTCTAGAAAATAGTATGAAAATTATCCACAGGGTTCTTGTTTAGTGTTTACACTAGATTAAATAAAGTTTTCACTCAATTGATACCACTGTAATAGAATCACTCAGATTAAGGATCATTCGAGATATGTAGTTTTCTCTAAGCCACTTCTAAACAAAGGCAAATTAATAATACAAATAGAAAAAATACTCATTAAAGGGGCAATGTTCTCAGAAATATTATATCTTTTAAATGAATGGGTAACATTTAAAGGGCCATCATAGTCAAATGTCATGCTCTAATTAGTTAGAACATGTAATTTTAAGACTATAGACCCTAGACTACTGTGTGTTTAACCCCCGCAAATGGGGTTAAACACACAGTAGAAATACCATTTGGGACTGTCAGGTCTCATTTGGAAGATGCTGCTGATCCAAACAGTTGCAGAACTCAGATGTGGAACCAGTACTGCTGAATGAAATATGAAGAGAAGTCATTTATGGTTGCCATCCAACCAGTATACGTATTACCATCATAGTTGGTAATTTTAAGGTTCAGGTACATGTAGATAAAATAGAATAATTATAGAAATAAGTCATGTTTAAAATATCATTTAAAAAAAAAAAAAAACTTTAGTTATTTAGTTATGCGGTTTAATTATTTATGCAAATGTATGCTAATTAGTATGGCTAAAAGTTTTTGGGGGGGCTTTTTGTTTATGGTACTTTTTTAGTAGTGTTTTTTTTTTAACTTAGGGGGTCTTAGGTTAAGAGTCTTGAGGAGTTAGCTGTTAGAGGGTTAAGTAGTGTAGGGGTTATTGTGGTAGTGAAATGGTGGTTTAGGGGTTAAATAGTGTAGTAGTTATTGCGGTGGGGTGATGGCGATTTAGCGGTTAATAGCGATATATATATTGCTTTTAGGGAATATGTTTCCACATACACAGTAATGGAGTTCAGCTGGCGGTCTGCCTGTTTAATTTTTACGTCACAGGCAAATCACAACAGCAGCAAAATATAAAACAAAATCCTGCCTGTCTAGGCACTATCTAAACATAAAACAATGGTTTCTAACTAGTGTCAGTCAGCTAGTCTGGAACTGACAAAACTAACATAAAACAAACAGAGTTAAAGGCAAAAGTTTTTATATATAGGGCCTTCAAACAGTAGACAGCTTCTCCTCTTGCCAGTGTTCTGTGGAATATAGCTACAGTACCTTGTTGAGATTAGCTACCTTGACGTGCACATGCTCACAATTCCAACAGCGTCTTTTCTTAAATCTGTTACCCAAGGCTGTTGACTGATCATGCGCGCAACGGATCCATTCACGTTGAAAAACTTTTGTTAGCATTTGCACATAGTGCTGTAAAATATACAAGGATATTTTACAGTAAGGATTATCAGAAATAAGAGGATAACATTATCACATGTAGCAGCCAAAGCACAAACAAGATGCACAAGACTAATGCGAACACTGTGTGACAAGACAACCCACATCAAAGGTGACACTACAGGCAAAGCACAGAGGTAAGAAAATACAAAAGCATAGAAAAGTGACAAATAATGTATTCCACACAGAATCAAATGAACAGATTACAGATATATTTTAGCGTTTTATATAGGTTATATCAGACTAATATGTTTCACTGATATCTAGGTTATCAATTGGTTTATCAAGTGCCCTTCTACATATAATCTGGTCACACATTTTCATTCTTCCAGATAATTCTCTGAGAAGCCCAATTATCTTTTTCTGGTAATTAGCAATTGATTAATTAAACTTTCATGATTCCGTTTTAAATAACTTTCCAATTTACTTCTGTTATCTAATTTGCTTCATTTTCTTTGTATCCTTTGTTGAAAAGTATACCTAGGTAGGCTGAGGAACAGCAATGCACTACTGGGAACTAGTTGCTGATTGGTGTCAGCACATATGTCTCTTCTCACTAGTTCACCGTAGTGCAATGCTGCTTCTTCAACAAAGGATACCAAGAAAATGAAGTTGATGATAGAAATAAATTGGAAATTTTATCATAGAAAAATCAAGAGGCATTATCCAAACTATAAGAGCATTAAAGAACTAACACATAATTTAAAACGATACCTGACCATAGGTATATATTTCTGCACACTTACATGCCGGCTCTTCCCTTACAATAAATCACACTATGTCCTGTTATTTATGCTAACAAATAATTATGCAAATAACAAGCTAGCAGTCATAATTCCATTGTAATGAACAAGGTACATTATGTAAGCAATACGTTTGTTATTGCCTCATTTACTTTTAACAAAGGACATTATTAAATATAACATGATTATTATCAGTTATTTGTAGAGCATCAACAGATTCCGCAACGTTATAAACATAGGTATGATATGCAAAGGTGGTATTTATAGGAGACAAATGGGTAGAGGGCCCTGCCTGGAGGTGATCTACAAAACATCTGGGCTTCATAGGCTTACATGCTAAGGAGGTTTAGGGGATGAAAAAAAGAAGAGGAACTTAAGTAAGAATATGTTAGTGTATATTTAATGCATCCCTGAACAGCAGAGCTTTTATGGAGCGTCTGAAACTTTGAATACTATGGGAAAGTGTGGCAGAGAGTTCCACAAGATAGGGGCCAATCTGGTGAAGTCCTGTAGACTGGAATGTGAAGAGGTAACAAGAGAGGAGGTGAGAAGGAGGTAATGAGCTGAGAAAAGCGTATGGAAAGTATCTGGAGATGAGGTCAGATATATAGGGGGAGCAGAGTTTTGGAGGGCCTTTAATGTCAAAGTAAGGATTTTGTGTTTTATTCTGGAGGTTAGAGGAAGCCAGGGAAGGGATTAGCAGATGAGACGCATGTAAGGTAGATCAGCCTGGCAGAGGCATTCATTATGGATTGTAAAGCAGATAGACAGCAGCTAGGAAGACCACAGAGGATGAAGTTGCAAAGGACAAGTTGGGAATTTTGGAGATGTTTTTAAAGTGAAACAGCAGGAATTTGCCAGAGACTGGATGTGAAGAGTGAAAGAAAGATCTGAGTCAAGTGTGACCCCCAAGAACCCGGGCATGCAGGGTTGGGGTGAGGATGTTACTATCAACAGTTATAGAAAGCTGGGGGATAGAAATTTGAGAAGAATGGGCAAATATAAGGAGCTCAGTTTTGGAGACATGTATCTTAAGGTAGTGAGAGGACATCCAGGATAAAATATAAGAAAGACAGTGACACAAGTTAGCAAGGAAGGGGATAGCTCTGGTGCAGAGAGGTATATTTGGGTATCATCAGCATACAAATGATATTGTAACCCATTAAACTTTATTAGGGAACCTAATGATGGTGAACACATTGAGAAGAGAAGGGGACCAATGTCAAAACCTTGTGGTACACCAACAGAAAGTGGTAAAAGGGCAGACTATGTGCCAAATAAGGCTAAACCAGTGTTTTTCAAAGTGTGAGGCCGGCCTCCCCAGGTGTGGCGCAAGAGCATATAAGGGGAGGTGCAGGAGCAGTGAAACTTCACATTATCCTATGGATACCACAGTCAGCATCTGACCATGGCAAAACATGGATAAGTTTATAAGAGACGATAATGACACTTGCCATTTTGTGGAATAAGGCAAATTGAAACATGAGTAAAACACTCTTTTGGTTGAGGAGAATCAGCTCTTAAGATCTGTGTGTGAAACCTGTATCTGATGTCAATTCCCCAAATTAAAACTAAAAATAAATATCACACATTTCTTTAAAGTGATATGAAACCCCAAAATTTTTGTTTGTGATTCAGACAGAGCATACCATTTAAAAAGTTTCCAATTTACTTATATTATCAATTTACTTCATTCCTATGATATTCTGTGTTGAAGAAATACCTAGGTAGGCATCTGGAGCACTATGTGGCAGGAAATAGTGCTGTCCTCTAGTGCTCTTGCAATTGAATAACATTCTTGCAATACTGCTGCCACATAGTGCTCAAGAAATGGGCCGGCTCTTAAGCTTACGTCCCTCCTATTTAAAAAAAGATACCAAGAGAACAATGCAAATGAATAATAGAAGTAAATTAGAAAGTTGTTAAAAAGCACATGCTCTATATTAATAATGAATAAAAAGTCCAGATTGCTATGGATCAAGAAGGGATTTAAGTGTGAGGAAATGTGATAAACTTTTATCTACAAGCCTTTGCAGAAGTTTTGAGGCAAGGAAGAGTAGGGAAATAAGGTGGTAGTTGGATGGGGATGTTGGATCGAGAGAAGGTTTTTTGAGGATAGGTTTGACAAGTGCTTGTTTAAGTGCTGAGGGAGAGATTGAAAATGTGTGAGTATAAAAGTAAGAGTAGGAGAGAGGGAGGGCAGTAGTTGTGAGGGGGTGGGATTGAGGGGACAGGTAGTGAGGTGAGAGAAAGATAAAAGGGCAGAAACTTCTTCCTCAATAACAGGGGCAAAAGAGCTGTAATTGGGGGTTGTGGACATTTGCGGTTGAGAGATGATTTAATTTCCAATGGAATACATTTTGTACATTATATACTACTTTGTACTTTCTAATAAGGTAGCAGAAGCTTTCCTGGATATTCCCTTCCATACTAGAATGAGTGAATTCAGGATGCCAATATCTGAGATTGGAAGTGTATAGTGCAATTCCTGGAGAGGATTCTCAGGAATAATAAACTGTGGCTATATAGTGTCAGGGACCCCATAATGTCTGGCTATCTACTTTTAAAAACAACCTTGGAAAACCAGGCAACAGGGCATGTTCATAGTTAAATAAATGGAATGTGTGATCTTCTTAGCTGTAACCATGTGTATGGAATGCCTAGATCTGATCCAGGTACAGACTTCTACAGATCAGATTGTACTTTATCATTGGGCTTTGGGTTTAAATAAAAGTGTGTGTCTGAGCATAAACTGAGACTGCATTGTCTTTCTTCTAGTAGCTCTGCTTCCACACAAAGATAATTATATTTTCCATAGTGTGGTCCATTAATTTGGTCTCCAGTCCTTGACTAGCAGAGAAGAATTATTGAATCCTTCAGATGCTGTTGATAAAGCTTTTCATTTAGTTCCTTAAAAGGTTCAGTATTCTTTTAGTGGAAGATTATGCTTCATCCTAATATCCACTTTTTCTTTCAGACATTGAATAGGATTCATCTTGATTTCAGAAATACAAATGCGATCTAAATTTGGTTATTTAGGTTTTTTGCTTACCATTTCTTTACCACCCTATCCTTCATGCTTACTATGCCAAGAGTAGAAAACAAGATTTATACTTACAGATAGATCCGTTTCTTAACACTTTCATTCTCCCAGTTCAAGAATATTTTTTTTTTTTTTTTTTTTTTTTTAAAAGTCAAATTGGGAAGTTGTTAAAATGAAATGCTAACTGAGAATATTCAAAGCCTCTCTCACATGTCTGTTACAGTATATGATTCTATGTAAATCCAGGGTTTAGGACGCATCAAGAGTCTAAGTCAAATTTATTTTCTTCAAAGGTTAAAAAAAAGCTATTGATTAAAATAAAATAAATATCTGTCGGTAAACTTCCTTTAAACATAAAAGAAAAGATGCACAATTAATTAACATACACCCATAGAACATAAATGAGACAAAATGATGTGTGTTATAGATGAGGAGAATGCCGATGAGTAGTATGGAATGGTGATATGCAGGACCTAATAAAAACAATGGAAGGCTACTCTTTGGCCCCTAGTTCTACAGTGGATAAACCTGCTGAACCTGCTACATTTTATAATTTTATTACAACCCTATGTTCAACTTACAAGAGTAAGTGCTCTGGTAACAGTTATCCTTCAGCTACTGTCCATCTGCAAATTAAAAAAAAAAAGCCAATCAGCATCAGCAGTGCTGATGTCATGCTATGCTTTTCTGTGATCTCATGAGATTTCACTGAAATCCTGTGAGATTTTATATAAATCTTCCTTAAAACTGAATAGGGAAATAACATGACTGTGCCTGCACATGCCTGATGCACGTTCTCTTGCAAGTCCTGGGACTAGTATCCTGATTAGCTGCTAAAAGTCCCCTTACAATGGGGTGTGAATTTTAATGTAAAATATCTTCCTCCTTTCTTACACAAAGATGTTCAGGTGATATTTTCTAATCAGCTTTTTACAGCTACGCTGCATCACTTTCAAGTGCTTCAACATTTGGGTATCACGTCCCTTTAAGAGATCCACTTATCAAGTCCCATGCATCCAATCAGGATGCATGCCCCAGGACTGCAAGGGAGTGTGCATCTGGCATTTGCAGCACAGTCCTTTTATTTACCACCTTAGTTTAAGCTGACTGGGTGTTATTGGTGTGTGTTTTTGTTTTTGTTTTTGCAGATAACAGTAAAAAGTAAAACGATTTGCTCTGGATCACACATCACTTAATCTGATGAGAAGTAGACATTTTTAGGTAAAATATCTACATAGATGTTCATTATATATTTATTTGTCATCTTTCTCTTAAGTTTACATATATGACATTATTTCTCTTAAACTACCTCACTTTCTGCAGCTAGTACTAATATAAAATATATTTAAAAAGAGCTACCAATTGTTTTAATTGCAGAAATAAATAAAATAAAGACAAACACAGCCCACAACAAAATAAAATGCATGGTCAAGAATTTTTGCAGCCTCACATGACCAAGTAGCATGACCACCACTTTAGGTCAACGTACCCCACAGACTCCCCCCAGCATCATCTCACCCAAATGCCAGTCTACAAATTTGTGACCAACAGCCTCAATCCCCACCGTGACCATTTCTTACCTGTATAAAGCTCTGCACCATTCTCCCCATATGTTCCAGGAAGATCGTCTTATTCTCCTCCGAGAGATGGATCCATCTTTCCTGTACAGATGCTCGCTCCTTGATCTGATAAGAGTATGATCCAGAACCTGTCTCCCTACCTTCTTCATGGCCTTGCTGCCTGCCTGATTAACTTTCTTTCTATACCTGCCACTCTGCAAAACACAAGTGCTCCAAAAAAGCCTATAAATTACACTAGACCAGACTAGGCTAGTTTCAGGCCATGCTACTTTAAATCATCTGTACACACATCTACAATTTACTCTTGGAGCTCAATAGTCAGCTTTGCACCAATATCATTCCCCCTAAAGGCACTATTAATATGTCTGGCTTTCTCTACTTCTTTCTAGCTACTTGAGCTGCCTCCCTAAACTCCCCCCTATCTCATGACTGTGGCATCAAACAACAATCACTACAACCTTATTTATTAACAGCTGATTGCAAAAGCCTAGTAAATTGGAACTAGATCAAATTCTCTCCATTCTTGTATTTAAAAAGCATGCCCCCCCTCCCCCGGCCGAGTCTCTAAAAAAGCCCTCTCAAAGCATTTGCTGCTACCCATGTTCCTTGGATTTCAAAATAATTACCATAACTGCCTGGTCCGATACCTTCACTTTTTCTTCCTTTAAACCTGACTGTGGGGAGCCCTTAGAAGCAGCCACTAATTTGCCTACCCTCAATCCTGCATAACAAGCCAATACAAAACAATTGTACATAAACTTACTTCACATTTTGTCTTAGCATATACTTGCCCTAAGTCACCCACTAATGATTCCAGTCTCTGATATAGTCTCTCTCCTAGCCCTTAATCTGTCATCCTCAACTGCTCATGACCTTAACACCTTTCTGACTACAAAATGCTAAGGGCATGATATGCAAAACGTTGCTGCTTAGGCGAGATATTCTAAGAAGTTTTGTTGGTACAGCAAGGCCCTTGAAATTTTTTAGAAACACAAATGTTATCTTGAGAAATGTTTGTTGCTATGTAGTGTTCTTAATGTGAAACAGAGACTCCTACATTACAATACGTATAATAAGTTTAAAAGAAATCCCAAAGATTTAGTGTGATTTCTCTCCATGTTGGCAAGGTAAAAAATATCAGACGCTTAGTAAAATTTGATTACTCATATAATTGTAAAAAATAAGAAATACCTGATAATATATTTCCCAATTGACCTTTTTTACCCCTTCCTGTATCAATGCACCCAGATATACTAAAGATCTCCAATACCTCTTAAAATTAGCACTGCAAGAATTCCTGCCATCTATGCCATCTTCTTATAAGCTTCCAATGTGCTTGGCGTCAGTGATTTCTAAACTAAACCACAAAATTCCATATTCACTAAAGTTTTGACTATGTATATATTTAATGTTTTTTTAAACCAGAAAGGAAGCCAAACAATAGATGCTTCTCTCAATCCTGTGAGAATTCAAATCAAGATGTATATGGTTAGCTGTGAGACAGCAAGATGCCAAGAACTATCTCGCTACCCCCAAAGAGACATCCTTGGTCAGCTGGAGGAGGGATAGGCCTAACTAGTTATGCTAATATACATAGACAGTTAAAACCAGTTGTGTATAGACTGCTGAGCCCAGCAGTCTGAAAATCTTGAGTAAACCTTGGACCAGAAACCAGTGCTGAAGCAGTGCCTAAAGATCAGAGACTCACAAGCAAGAAGTCTGGGAACACTGGCCCATAAGAGAATGAGACCCCAAAATAACATAAGTTATGTAAGAACTTACCTGATAAGTTAATTTCTTTCATATTGGCAAGAGTCCATGAGCTAGTGACGTATGGGATATACAATCCTACCAGGAGGTGCAAAGTTTCCCAAACCTCAAAATGCCTATAAATACACTCCTCACCACATTCACAATTCAGTTTAATGAATAGCCAAGTAGTGAGGTGAAAAAATAAGGAGTTAAAAAGCATACAAAAAGAGGAACTGGAAATAAAATTGTGCTTTTATACAAAAATCATAACCACCATAAAAAGGGTGGGCCTCATGGACTCTTGGCAATATGAAAGAAATTAATTTATCAGGTAAGATCTTTCATGTAATTGGCAAGAGTCCATGAGCTAGTGACGTATGGGATAGAAATACCCAAGAGTCACTAGAAAGGTAGGGATAAAATGAAAACAGCTATTTCCGCTGAAAAAATTAAATCCACAAAAAAATAAGTCTTTCTCATAAATATCATATTCATTTGCAGAAAAAAAATAAAATCATAAGCAGAAGAATCAAACTGAAACAGCTGCCTGAAGATCTTTTCTACCAAAGACTGCTTCAGAAGAAGCAAATACATCAAACTGGTAAAATTTAATAAATGTATGCAAAGAAGACCAAGTTGCTGCTTTGCAAATCTGATGAACCGAAGCTTCATTCTTAAAAGCCCAAGAAGTGGTGACTGTTCTAGTAGAATGAGCAGTAATTCTCTGAGGCGGAGACTGTCCCACCTCCAAATAAGCCTTGTGAATCAAAAGCTTTAACCAAGATGCCAAAGAAATGGCAGAGGCTTTCTGACCTTTCCTAGGACCAGAAAAAACAACAAATAGACTAGAAGTATTCTTGAAATCTTTAGTAGCTTCCACATAATATTTCAAAACTCTTACAACATCCAAAGAATATAAAGATCTTTCAAGAGTATTCTTAGGATTAGAACACAAGGAAGGAACAACAATTTCTCTACTAATGTTGTTAGAATTCACAACCTTAGGAAGAAATTTAAACGAAGTCCACAAAACAGCCTTAATCCTGATGGAAAATCAGAAAAGGAGACTCACAAGAGAGAGCAGACAATTCGGAAACTCTTCTAGCTGAAGAGATAGCCAAAAGAAACAACACTTTCCAAGAAAGTAGTTTAATATCCAAAGAATGCTTAGGCTCAAAAGGAGGAGCCTGCAAAGCCTTCAAAACCAAATTAAGACTCCAAGGAGGAGAGATTGATTTAACAACAGGCTTGATATGAACCAAAGCCTGAACAATCTGTCTATAAAAGAAAGAGCAGAGATTTGTCCATTCAAGGTACTTGCAGACAAACCTTTATCCAAACCATCCTGAAGAAACTGTAAAATTCTAGGAATCCTAAAAGAATGCCAAGAGAATTTATGAGAAAAACACCATGAAATATAGGTTTTCCAAACCCGATAATAAATCTTCCTTGAAACAGACTTACGAGCCTGTAGCATAGTATTAATCACTGAGTCAGAGAAACCTCTATGACTAAGTACTAAGCGTTTAATTTCCATACCTTCAAATTTAGCGATTTCAGATCTTGATGGAAAAACTGCCCTTGAGACAGAAGGTCTGGCCTTAAAGTAAGTGGCCAAGGTTGGCAACTGAACATCCGGACAAGATCCACATTGCAAAACCTGTGAGGACATGCTGGTGCTATCAGAAACACATGTGATTGTTCCATTATGATCTTGGAGATCACCCTTGGAAGAAGAACTAGAGGTGGAAAAATGTAAGCAGGTTGGTAAAACCAAGGAACTGCTAACGCATCCACCATCTCTGCCTGAGGATCCCTGGACCTGGAAAGGTACCTGGAAAGCTTCTTGTTTAGATGGGAAGCCATCAGATCTATTTTGGGGAGACCCCACATCTGTACAATCTGAAAAAATACATCTGGATGGAGAGACCACTCACCTCGATGTAAAGACTGATGACTGAGATAATCCACTTCCCAATTGTCTACACCTGGGATATGTATTGCAGAAATTAGACAGGAGTTGGATTCCGCCCAAGAAAGTATTCAAGATACTTATTTCATCGCTAAAGGACTGCGAGTCCCCCCTTGATGATTGACATATGCCACAGCTGTGATATTGTCTGTCTGAAAATGAATGAATGATTCTCTCTTTAATAGAGGCCAAGCCTGCAGAGCCCAAAAAATAGCACAGAGTCCTTGTGCTGTCCGAGAATGCCAGACAGCTCCCCAAGCTGTGAGGCTTGCATCTGTTTAAATCACAGTCCAGGAAGGACAAACAAAAGAGACCCTTTAAAGAATCCAATGATGTCCAACCACCAGGACAGAGAGAGTTGAATGTTGGGATTTAAGTATATCAACTGTGATATCCGAGTATAATCCCTGCACCATTGATTCAGCCTGCAAAGCTGCAGAGGTCTCATATGAAAACGAGCAAAGGGGATTGCGTTCGATGCTGCAGTCATGAGACCTAAAACTTCCATGCACATAGAAACTGAAGGGAATGATCGAGACTGAAGGTTTCAACAGGCAGAAACCAATTTCATTCGTCTCTTGTCTGTTATGGACAGAGTCATGGGCACTGAATCTATATGGAAACCAAAAAAGGTGACCCTTGTCTGAGGAATCAAGGAACTCTTTGGTAAATTGATCCTCCAACCATGTTTTTGAAGAAACAACACAAGTTGATTCGTGTGAGATTCTGCTAAATGAAAAGATCGAGCCAGTACCAAGATATTGTCCAAATAAGGAAACACAGCAATACCCTGTTCTCTGATTACAGATAGAAGGGTACCGAGAACCTTCAAAAATATTCTTGGAGCTGTTGCTAGGCCAAATGGAAGAGCAACAAATTGGTAATGCTTGTGTAGAAAAGAGAAACTCAGAAACCGATAGTGGTCTGGATGAATCGGAATGTGAAGATACGCATCCTGTAAGTCTATTGAGGACATGTAATGACATTGCTGAACATAAGGCAGAATGGTCCTTATAGTCACCATCTTGAAAGTTGGGACCCTTACAAATTGATTCAAAAACTTCAGATCCTGAACTGGTCTGAAAGAATTTTCCTTCTACGGGACAATAAATAGATTTGAATAAAAACCCAGACCCTGTTCCAGAAATGGAACTGGTACAATTAACCTTGAAAGCTCTAGATCTGAAACACACTTCAGAAAAGCCTGAGCTTTCACAGGATTTGTTGGGACATGAGAGAGAAAAAATCTTCTCACAGGAGGTCTTATTTTGAAACCTATTCTCTATCCCTGAGAGACAATATTCTGAATCCAATGATTCTGAACGGAACTTGCCCAAACGTCTTGAAATAACTTCAATCTTCCCCCCACCAGCAGAACTGGATTGAGGGCCACACCTTCATGCAGTCTTGGGGGCTGGCTTTGGTTTTTTATAAGGCTTGGATTTATTCCAACTGAAGGATGGCTTCCAATTGGAGCCAGAGTCCTTAGGGGAAGGAGTGGTTTTCTGTTCTCTATTCTGATGAAAGGAACAAAACAGATTAGAAGCTTTAGATTTGCCCTTAGACTTTTTATCTTGAGGCAAAAAAACTCATTTCCCCCAGTAATAGTGGAAATAATAGAATCCAACTGGGAACCAAACAAATTATTACCCTGGAATGATAGAGATAGTAACCTAGATTTAGATACCATGTCAGCATTCCATGATTTGAGCCATAAAGCTCTTCTAGCTAAAATAGCCAAAGACATAGATTTAACAATAATCTTGATGATATCAAAAATAGCATCAGAGATAAAATGATTAGCATGTTGAAGCAAATGAACAATGCTATGCAAATCAGAGTCATTTTCCCGTTGTGCTAAGCTATCCAACCAAAAAGTTGATGCAGCCGCAACATCAGCCATAGAAATGGCAGGTCTGAGAATATAGCCAGAATGCAAATAAGCTTTCCTTAGATAAGATTCAATCTTCCTATCTAAAGGATCCTTAAAAGAAGTACTATCTTTCATAGGAATAGTAGTATGTTTAGCAAGAGTAGAAATAGCCCCATCAACCTTAGGAACTTTTTCCCAAAACTCTAATTTATTCACTGGCAAAGGATACAACTTTTTAAACCTTGAAGAAGGAACAAAAGAAGTACCAGGCTTAGACCATTCCTTAGCAATCACATCAGAAATAGCATCAGGAACAGGAAAACTCTCAGGCATAGCCACAGGAGGTTTATAGACAGAATTTAAACGTTTATTGGATTTATTATCAAGAGGACCAGACTCCTCAATATCTAAAGTTATCAACACTTCTTAAAAAGATAAGATGATTTATCAGTGTCAATGTCTGAAGTAGGATCTTCTGAATCAGAGAGATATTCATCAGAGGAGGTTATATCAGTATGTTGCCGGTCATTACAAATTTCATCAGTATTATGAGAAGTTTTAAAAGACCTTTTACGTTTATTTGAAGGTGGTATAGCAGCCATAGCCTTCTGTATCGCATCAGCAATATAATTTTTTATATCAACAGGGATATCATGTAATTTAGATGTTGAAGGGACAACAGATACTGTACTAGCACTAATAGAAACCTTTTTTGCATGCAAAAGCTTATCATGACAACTGTTACATACTACAGCTGGAGATATAAAATCTCCACTAGCTTACAACAGATAAACTTAGCTTTGGTAGAACTGTGTCCAGGCAGCATGGTTCCTACAGCAGCTTCTGAGTCGGGATCAGATTGAGAAAAAATAGCATTTAAAAAGAAATATCTTGTTTCCACATATAGCAGTTTCAGGAATGGGAAAAAATGCAAATGCTAAAATTGGCAAAAAAAAAGTAAATAGCATAGCCCTCTAGAAGGTAAGGAGCATATAGGAAGTGAGGTAAAATAAATCTAAATTTTTTTGGTGCCAAGTATGATGCACGACGCAAAAGGAAGTTGAGAATTTTTTTGCTCCAACAAACATCTGGAAATGACGCAACTCGCGTCATAACAAACACAATTTCGCACCAAACAACCTAGCATCAACTAAGACGCAGGAAATTACAAACTTGCGTCATTACAGACGCACATTTGCGCAAAAAAAATTATCGCGCCAAGAATGATGTAATAAATAACAGCATTTTGCACCCTTGATAGCCTAATTTGCCTGTACGTTTTTTAAAGAAAAAACAAGTCAAATGAAAAAAAGACTATACCCCAGGTAAGACCAACTTCCTAAAACATGATTCCCATAACAAAACTGCCAGACTGCAAAGGGAAATACACATAGACCTGACTCATGGCAAATATAAGTAAAATACATATATTTAAAACTTTATACATAAAGCGCCAAACCATAGCTGAGACGGTCTTAAATAATGATACATACTTACCAAAAGACACCCATCCACATATAGCAGATAGCCAAACCAGTACTGAAAGCTATCAGCAGAGGTAATGGTATATGAGAGTATATCGTCAATCTGAAAAGGGAGGTAGGAGATGAATCCCTATGACCAAAAACAGAACCCTTGAAAAGATTTCCCGCGAGGGAAACCATAAAATCAAATAGGCGATACTCTCTTCACATCCCTCTGACAAACACTGTTCTCTGAGAGGAATTGGGCTTCAGAATGCTTAGAAGAGCTTATCACAGAAGAAGTCATAAAAACAAGCACAAACTGACTTCACCACCTCCATAGGAGGCAAAGTTTGTAAAACTGAATTGTGGGTGTGGTGAGGGTGTATTTATAGGCATTTTGAGGTTTGGGAAACGTTGCCCCTCCATGTAGGATTGTATATCCCATACAATGGACTTTTGCCAATTACATGAAACGAGATATTAGTTTTAGTATAGTTGCAGAATTTGATTGTATGTTGTTTTTTTCTACACAATTCAAATAACAGTGTTTTAATTTCTGTATCTCTGTACACAATATAACATCTTTTTAATTTATCACTTTTGTGTATGTCTTGATTTTGTCACCTGTTCCATAGCAAATTTCTATCTAATAGATATCTAATGTATGAAATCACCTGAGGTGATGGTGACGACAAGCTGTTCAAAACTTCAACTACTCCTTTATTGTCAGACCACAATAGGGTGCTTTTATTGGCTAACTATGCCCCCAAAGCTCTACAGCAACTAGAATTGGATACAGTTCCAGCAATACTAAATTCCTTGTCCAACCCTCTATGCATTCCTGAGGCCACTTTTCTGTACACCAAGCACCATCCAAAAGCAAACCAAGCCCTGTGCTCTCTGCAGTATCTGTGTACAACTGAAGCTGCTCTCCTACCCCATTAAAATCTTTCAGAAAACCATCCCAGTCCTTCAAATCCTCCATCTGTTTATTTATCCTAATTTTGTGATTTGGCTTTGAAACTCTCTTTGTGCTCATTTCTAACCTCCTTTTAAAATTTCTGAACATTTTAATCACCTTACAAGGAACATTTAACAGCCCAATGAGTTTTTGCAATTAATTTAAAGGCATATTCAGGTCAAAATTAAAATGCAAACAGGTGAATTACATTATTGAATAGAAACATATTTGCAAAATACTTCTAGTAAAAGTTATCACTATTTTAGGCTTGCATTTTCCTCTGCATGTGCATGTGAAGAATAGCTAGATATTCTCAGTGCACCAGCATTTTTAATACTACAGCTGCTCAGAGCACCAGTGGGGCTTGTATCATGTCAGCAATTTACAAATTGAGTCATTACCAGATGGTACAAGCACCTCAGGCTCTCTAATCATGTGCTCTGTTTAAAATGCTGGTTCACGGTGCAAGCTTAAATACACTTTTGCAACAGCTACAGCTTTTATTAGAATCATTTTTGCTAATACATGTATATTACAAAAATTCAAAACTGAAATGCATCCATGTGGATTCCAGTTTTGCCTGGAATGTCCCTTTAATGTCAATGTATTGCTCTTTATAGCCTGCTTTATTGCAAATGTCATGTTTTCTACTTAATCCTGTGGTAACAAGCATTGATGCTTAAAGGGACAACTTTACCATTTACTTTTATCACCAATTTTGCTTTGTTCTCTTGGTATTCTTAGTTAAAAGCTAAACCTAGGAGGTTCACATGCTAATTTCTTAGACCTTGAAGGCTACCTCTAATCTGAAAGCATTTTGACAGTTTTTCACCACTAGAGGGCATTAGTTCATGTGTTTCATATAGATAACATTGAGCTCATGCACGTAAAGTTACTGTGGAGTGAGCACGAATTGGCTAAAATGCAAGTCTGTAAAAAGAACTGAAATAATGGGGCAGTTTGCAGAGGCTTAGATACAAGGTAATCACAGAGGTAAAACATGTATTAATATAACCATGTTTTCTGTTCAAAACTGGGGAATGGGTAATAAAGGGATTATCTATCTTTTTAAACAACAACAATTCTGGTGTTGACTGTCCCTTTAACTGTATGATAGCCACACTCCCAGATCTTTTTTCTACCAACCAATGCAAGAACTAAACATCTCAAAATATGTACAAGAGATTGCACACCCCATGGCAAGACGTATCTATGAAAAATTAGCCTTTAAATTTACACCCCATCAGGATGAAAAGGTAACACCCAGAATGCAGATTCAATATCAACTTTTGCTAAATTAGCCCCTGGGCCTCACAAGTTGACCAATTCTACAGTTTGATCAAAAGATTGATAACTGACCGATGCATCCTCTTTGCTAATGCCACCATTAACCAGCTGCCCCTTAGAATATGAAAGGTATTGAACAATCCTGTACTTTCCTGCATCCTTCTTCCAATGGTGAGACTACTAAATCCCAAATTAGGTTTTTGTTAAAGTGGCCTGCTCATTTGAATTTTTTTTGTATCATGTCTTTATTGAGTATGCAAATCTACTGTATTCGCTGGTCCTTTACCTGCAAGACTGAATAATGATGTACCTTTACTGAACCTTTAAGCAGGCATCTTAGATAAAACATAATTTATGCTGTAAATCAGGTAATAATTTCATTCTGACTTTCTCAAGCCCAAAAAACTATAACTCCAGCAGATCTTAATTGCAAGGGCGTTGGCTTAACTGTTTAAAGAAACGTGTTCCTCACCTTCACCTCTGGCACTGAAGTGTGAAATGATAAACCATAAAATAAAATGAGTGATGGTAAATGGTCCAAAATAAAATGATTGCTTATAGGGTTAGTACTAGAAAACCCTTCACATTAACAATAATAATATATTACAATATAATCTTGAAAACACAGTAACTGATTGCATCTCTTAGCATCAGTCTCACAATTTGCAAAAACTCTCAGACCCATTTCCTTCTCCCGCTAACCTCAGCAGAATTCCAGTGATCTTGTCTTCTGTCATAGTTTTCACTACAATAAAAAAAGGAAGAGAATGATGAAACCATTAGGCACGAGAGGGCATGTTTTACTGGGAGTTTATACATGACGGGGATGAATGAGACATATTTAATCATTAAGTGACATCAGCGCAGACACAATCAACCTGCATTTGATTTTTCAACAAAGTCCCATTGTGCTTATTTGGCCATATGAATAATGGAGATACGGTTTCTGACCACTGTAAAAGTTGATGCACTTCTGGACTAGTTTTCATACTTAAAGGGATATTAAATACTTAAATGCTAGATAGTTTGATGCATTTAAAGAAAATATTAGCCTGAGAATAACATGTAGATGTATTCTTTAAGGTTTTATTAGCTGTTTAAATATTTACAAAATAAGTGTAAAGTCTTAGGGGCATATGTATCAAGTTCCGTATGAAGCTTGATGTCTAAAGACCGCTGCTCCATAACCTGTCCGCCTGCTCTGAGCAGGCGGACAGACATCGCAACAATACAACCCGATCGAGTACGATCGGGTTGATTGACACCCCCTTGCTGGCGGCCTATTGGCCGCGAGTCTGCAGGGGGTGGCGTTGCACCAGCAGCTCTTGTGAGCTGCTGGTGCAATGATGAATACGGCGAGCGAATTGCTCGCCGTATTCAGCGAAGTCTCGCGTACCTGATCCGCACTGGCGGATCAGGTCCGCCAGTCTTTCATAACTAGAGGCCTTAGTGTCTATAAAACAATGGGAGCTGTCATGTTGTAACTTAGGATACCTTCTCTGCTGTGGCCAATTAGGGAAAGTTATAAATAGGTCACTAGAGTGTGCAACCACTGGCTGTGTGGAATATAACAGTGTTCTGCGCTTCCATTTCTAACAGGAACTGAAAAGCTCACAGTTTCAGAATGAAATTACAGGAAAAGGGGACAAAATAAATAATGAAAGCTTATTGCAGAATGTTTAATATACTGTATATATATATATATATATATATATATATATATATATATATATATATATATATATATATATATACGATTTATCATTGTATATTACCATCTTAAAGTGTTTAAAGTACCTTTAAGAATAATATTTACAGGAAACCCCAAAATTCTCTTTCATGATTTGGATAGAACATACAATTTTAAACAACTTTCCAATTTACTTCTATTATCAAATTTGTTTCATTCTCTTGTTATCCTTTGCTGAATGAACAGTAGTGCATTACAGGCAGCTAGCTGAACACATCTAGTTAGCCAATCACAAGAGACAAATGTGTGCAGGCACCATTCACCAGCTAGCTCCCACTAGAGTAGGATATGTGCATTGTTTTTCCAACAAGGGATACCAAGAGAACAAAGCAAATTTGAAAATAGAAGTGAATTTTAAATTGTCTTAAAATTACATGCTCTATCTGAATCATCCAAGTTTAATTTTGACTTTCCTATACCTTCAAGGTTATTTAAATACACAGTGTTGGCAGTCAGTATGGGCGTTCATGGCACTTTTATTACAGAGGTGGAGCTCAGGGCTGGGTTCTTATTGCAAATGGATAAAGGTGCAGCAAGTAACTCCATTGTCTGATATCTTGTGTAGTTCTTAATTAACCTCTTTTCTGCTACAGGGGCTTCTAACCTAATGTGCACACATCTGCAATACTCTACTTGCTTAATTGACAATTAAGGAGTTAAAACAGAAGAAAGTAAATTGTCTGAACACATTTACACATTAACATCATTTGGGTGTGGTCCCTTAGGCTTAATTTTTTCCCCTTCTAATATACTACCAAATAATTTCACAACAATAGCTTCCGAGCTATAAAATACTGTAGAACACTTAAATATAGGGAAGTGTGCTGTGTTTTCTCAAAGCAAGTGGAAATATATTATTTTCATGTTATCAATATTGTTACTTTTAAATAAGTGCATGGAGCAGTTTAGTGTTATATTCTACCTCCTCTCTTTCACTCTTACAAAATGTTACAATAAAAAAATATTGTTCATTGTGTGATAAAAAAACAAAAAATATATCATTTATTCTCTATAGGTGTTCATAAACTATTCAACTTTTTTTCATGATTCAGGTAGAGCAACCCATTTAAAAAAACTTTCCAATGTACTTATATTATCTAATTTGGTTAGTTCTCTTGGTATCCCTTGCTGAAAAGGATATCTAGGTAGGCTCAGGAGCTGGGAACTAGCTGCTGATTGGTGGCTGCACATATATATCTATTGTCATTAGCTTAACAATGTGTTCAGCTAAGTCCCAGTAGTGCATTGCTTCTCCATCGATAGCAAAATTAATAACAGATGTAAATTGAAAAGTTATTTAAAATGCATGTTCTATCTAAACCATAAAATAAAAATATGGGTTTTCATGTCCCTTTAATACAGGGGTCAAGTCCTACAAATAAAAGTGTGGGAACTCATCAAGACTTCCACCCCCCTCACAATTAATATTGTTTTATATACAGTATACATACACATACAAACACTGTATTTATATGTCTATCTATACACTTGGGTTAATGAAAGCAAATTAAATCAAATTAAGGGTTTTATAGTTGCCTCTGGGTCTGAGAATCCTCTTATGTCACAGAGTCATACCACTTAAGGTGCAATAGTCCTATTTCTGTTGAGGGGGAGCTAAATAACCCCAGATCAAGCCACACATAAATGTAAGCACCATGTGTTCCACACAGTTCAGATGATCACACAGCAGGACCGCTGACAGGCTTGCATTTAGTGTATTGTAGGAAATGTTACTGCCCATTACTAAAGGATCTCACTATCCCTCTAACCAGACTTCATCTAGTTCCTCCCATCAGAATTAGTAGTGTTTACAGAAGCATTTCTGTTCTCTGTCCAGAGGGAACTTAGTTCCTCTTGCAAAAATAGTGCAGGAACTCCATTGCCATGTGTTCCCACTCGACTTGAAGTTTTCAGCGCCTAAATTACTAATATACCTGCTACACTATAAGGAAGATCCCCTACCAGATCTGTAGAATAGTTACTATAAAATGTTTATATAGGAGCGCCTAAAAGGCTAAGGTATATCACAGGGCTTAAATGTAGTCAATAAGTGATCAGGAGGACCAGCTAAACAGCTAAAACTAACAATTGCTTCGTTAAAATCGTTTTTAATCAATATAGGTTGTGAACGATCATCTTATGCCAATGATGTCACAATGAGGATACAGTAGAATTACAAATACAAATAAAAAAACACTAATAAAAAATCTCGATACAATGTCGATACAATATAAATATAAAATATAAAATCTGAGCTTGTTAGCTACAGGTAAGGATTAACTATTCCCACAGATGGATAGTGTCAATCCTTAAAGGACCATGAATGGTATTGTATTAATCTAAAATATATATACACAAAATGAAGGTGTAAAAGATAAAGGTTAAGGCTAATGACGTGATTCAAATATCCTGTTGTAATAATCAATCCTGCTTAGTTTGATTACTAGTATAGGTATGTAGCACAATATCAATTGAGAGTACTATTACTTGGTAAACCCATATGGATATATGTGCAGTTAATATAGATTAATGTTTCCCTACAAAAAGTACACACTAAAGTATTATCTGTATTATAGGAATCAAAATCAAATGCAATCTTAGAAATAAGCAGGCTTGTAATAATACAAAAGGATATAGGAATAGGTGAAACTTTCTTAAGAATAAGTAAGGAATAATTATATTATATTGCGTAACATGAGATATTGAACACACAGCAAGTAAGTCTTATCCAATGTAGTATTGATAGATTGTTATAATGGAGAACTTCTGCAGATATGATTATAGTTGCAAACGTAGTAATGTACCTTGAAAACTGTGAATGCGGTAAGTAAGGACAAACACTTCCGGGTTCTGTGGGCTGCGGCTGCAGCAGCAGCAGAGACACGCTGAAGCCAGCTAACAGTCAGCGTGTGACGTCACGATTCTCCGGTGCAGCAGAAATCAACATAAGGATAATATAACAGAACAAATAAGATTAACAGATAAGAGCTTCAATAACCGGTTATTCTTTATGGCAGCCACAGACTTGGTTGATAAATAATAAGAGCTGATAAGTTGAAACAGGTAACGTAACTTCCCAAAATAAAGACAGTCTTGAATAAATGAAAAGTACTTGCCAAAGTAAGAAGTTGCAACAGGCTGGAAATAAATATTAAATCCGTAGTAGGTAGATCTTGAATGAGGTAACTTGAGTTGCTGAAAAGTTTAGATACAATATTAACCTTCCAGAGGTATCAGAGGCTCAGTGTTACTCTGAGGAAAATAACAAAATACTAAGCAAGGTGTGTTCAGTGAACAGGTGTTTTATGAGAGTAAGTAAGATATGATTGGTTGAATTCTAATTAAGGAAACAGTACACCCAAAAGCCTGACATGACTCCCCCCTCAAACAAGCTGATCCTCAGCTTGAAGTCTGGGGCGATCTGGATATCTCCTGTGGAATTGGGAAACAAGTCGAGGAGCATTAAGATTAGATGCGGGTTCCCAAGAGTCATCTTCCTCCGAGTACCCCTTCCACCTAATTAAATATTCCAGAATACCCTTGGAAAACCTTGAGTCAAGTACTTCTTTAACTTCATAGATTTCTGAGTCTTGGATGGAAGTGGTTGGTAGTAATTGGGGTGTGTTATTTCTAGTAGGAACGTATGGTTTGAGGAGGGAAACATGGAAAGTCGGATGTATTCTCATAGATGAAGGTAAATCCAGAGTGACTGCATTCTGATTTATTACCCTAGTGAT
Organism: Bombina bombina; assembly: GCF_027579735.1. Taxonomy (NCBI): domain Eukaryota; kingdom Metazoa; phylum Chordata; class Amphibia; order Anura; family Bombinatoridae; genus Bombina; species Bombina bombina. The sequence continues at coordinate 234,588,994 of NC_069501.1, read as the reverse complement.
AGGGAATGGTCCACAGAATTTTTGTGTCATTTTCCTACTAGGAAGATGTAGCTTTAGGTTTTTAGTTGACAACCATACCTGGTCTCCAATTTGATATGAAGGTGGTTGTCTGTGTCTCAAATCATAATAGTGCTTTTGGGAAGTCTGAGCTTTTGAAATGTTTTCCTTGATAACCCGAAAATTGTCTAGAAGTGCATTATTCCATTCATCTACAAGAGGAGAATTGGAAGGAGAAGTACTAACTGAAGTGATGGTTGGATGGTACCCATAATTTGCGAAGAATGGAGATAATTTTGTGGATGAATTGGTTAGATTATTGTAGGAAAATTCAGCGAAGGGTAAGTATGTTATCCACTTGTCTTGCTGGTAGGAACAAAAACATCGTAGGTACTCATCTAACCATTGATTGATTCTCTCAACCTGTCCGTTTGCTTGTGGATGAAATGCAGTGGTGTATTGATGGGTTATGTTAAGAGATTGACAGAGACTTTTCCAGAATTTAGATGTGAACTGGGAACCCCTGTCAGATATCAAAACTGTTGGTACCCCATGAAGCCGAATCACATGTTGTATAAATAAGTTAGCTGTTTCTGCTGAAGTGGGAAGCTTATGAAATGGAATAAAATGCGACATTTTGGTGAAACTATCAACAACTACCATGATGGTGGTATAATTCTTTGATGGAGGTAAATCCACAATGAAGTCAACTCCTACTTGTTTCCAAGGTCTGTCAGATGTTGGAATTGATATTAAAAGTCCATAAGGTAATTTCCGCTCAGTTTTGCATACTTGACAAGTAACACAAGTCTTAATATAATCTGAAACAGTTTCCTTCAAATGAGGCCACCAATATGTCCTTGTTATAAGTTCGATGGTGCGTGATTCCCCTGGATGTCCCGCTAAGGGTGAATCATGGTGATGTTGTAAAATTTGTTGTCTCAATTCTTTAGGAATATAAATCATATTCTTGTAGTAGTATAATCCGTCCTTCAATTCCAAAGGAACCTTAGTGTCAGTAGGTGAATTTTTTGAAGAGTTCTTTATATCAGTTAGAAAGTCTGAAGTTAATCCGATGAAGCGTTCAGGAGGAATTATAGCAGTAGGATTTTCGTTAGGAATAGGTTCGGATAGTTGTCGAGAGAGTGCATCCGCTTTTCCATTTTTGTTTGCTGGGCGGTATTGGATTTGAAAGTCGAATCTTGCAAAGTAGAGACTCCACCGTACCTGTCTAGCTGATAGAGTCTTGTTATTTTGCAGGTATTGGAGGTTTTTGTGGTCAGTGTAAATTATGAAGGGCATTTTTGCACCTTCTAGTAGGTGTCTCCAAAATTCTAAAGATTTACGGATGGCGAGTAATTCTTTGTCTCCTATTGCGTAATTCCTCTCTGCTGATGTCATACTTTTTGAAAAGTAGGAGATTGGATGTAGAGGATCTTTAGGTGTTTTCTGTTGTGAAAGTACTGCCCCAATCGCAAAGTCTGAGGAATCAACTTCCAATACGTATTGTAAATCAACATTAGGAAATTTGAGTATGGGTGCTTCTGTGAAAGTTTGTTTCAAGAAGTCAAATACTTTGGAATGACTTTGATTCCAATGGAATTGTTGGGTTGAACCAGTAAGTTGTGTGAGTGGTCTCACTATTGATGAAAAATTCTTTATAAATTTTCTGTAATAATTGGCAAACCCCAAAAACCTTTGGAGAGACTTCTTATCTTTAGGAGTTGGCCAATTTTTTACTGAATCAACCTTCTCGGTTTGCATTTGGATACCAGCAGGAGATATAGTGTAACCTAAGAATGAGATAGTGGTATTGTGGAATGAACACTTTTCTAATTTGGCATATAGTTTATGTGTTTGTAACCGAGCTAATACCCAACGTACATGTTTTATATGTTCTGGCAAATTGTTGGAGTAAATTAGGATGTCGTCTAAGTATACTACTAGACATATGTCTAATAAATCCCGGAAGATATCATTAATAAAGTGTTGGAACGTTGCGGGGGCATTACAGAGACCGAATGGCATCACTAGGTACTCATAGAGTCCATAGCGAGTTCTGAATGCTGTGAGCCATTCGTCTCCTTCTCTTATACGTATGAGATTGTATGCCCCACGCAAGTCCAACTTAGTAAAGATGGTAGCATTACTTAATCTTTCAATTAATTCTGGTATGAGAGGTAACGGATATCGGTTTTTTACCGTCCGTTTATTAAGCTCTCGGTAATCTATTATCGGCCTGAGGGAAGTGTCTTTGTTGGTTACAAAGAACATTCCAGCTGCTGTGGGTGAAGAAGAGGGTCTGATGAAACCCTTTCTAAGATTATCTTGTAAGTATTGTTTAAGATGTAATAACTCAGGGTGACTCAATGGATACAAATGACCAACCGGTAATGTTGCACCTGGAATTAATTCAATTGGGCAATCATAAACCCGATGAGGTGGAAGAGTTTCTGCCTCAACTTTACTAAAGACCTCTATGAAGTCCTGGTATGGTTCCGGTATTTGAATCTGTTCTAATTCTGTGTGTAGTATTTTATGATGTGGGAAGCATGTATTTTCACAGAATTTTGATTGGAAGGCAACAGTTAAAGTAGACCAATCAATATAGGGGTTATGTGTCTGAAGCCAGTATAACCCTAATACAATAGGGAAATGAGGTGATGGAATTACATCGAATGTTATATATTCAGTGTGGCCATCTTCAGTAATAACTAATATAGGTACTGTGTTGTGAGTTATAGGACTATTTGCAATTACAGAGCCATCAATAACTTTGATTGAAACTGGTGTTTTCTTTAATACAATAGGTATTTTATTTTTCAATACAGTAGATTTGTCTATAAAGTTTCCAAAGGCTCCAGAGTCAACGATGGCAGAAGTAGCCAATCTATTAAGGTCCCACTGCAAAAGGAGAGTTAGTCTGCAATAAGAAATTTGTTTATCTAGACTTTGAGTATTGTTAATATGAACAAACTTACTCTTTTTATTTTTTTGTAATGTTGGACAATTCATAACTGTATGACTGGGATTTGCACAATACATACAGAGGTGATTAGTTCTTCTTCTTATCCTTTCTTCAGGGGTTAATGGTCCACGAATAACTCCTATTTCCATGGGGGTGACATGCTCCATTGGAGGTGATTTTATGTGTGCAGAGGTGGACATAGTGGCTTTAAATGTTGGATCTGAATAACCACGTTCAGCTTTCCGTTCCCTGAGCCTCCGGTCAATTTGGGTTGAGACTTTTATTAATGCATCCAGGGTACTTGGAAGCTCTATACGTGCTAGCTCATCCTTGACAGGATCAGACAGTCCCAATCTAAATTGGTTTCTGAGCGAAACCAAACTCCATGCTGAGTCTGATGCGTAAAGCTTAAATTCAGTGGTATATTCCTCCACTGTCTTTTTTCCTTGTTTTAAACTCCTCATCTTTTGTTCAGCCGTTAGTTGAATATCAGTATCTCTATATAGCTCATCCATGGCTTGGAAAAAATTTGTTAGTGAATCTAGTAGAGGGTCATTTGTTTCACACAAATGATCTGCCCAAATTCTGGGTTCATATCTTAGAAAAGATATTGTAGACAAAACCCTTACCCTGTCAGTGGGGTAAGTTTTTGGTTTTAAATTGAAGAGCAGGTAGCAGGCATTTTTAAACTGCCTATAGGTTTTCCTATTACCATTATATAATTCTGGCAAGCTTATCTGTGGTTCAGAACTGGGGGTTTGTTGTTCTTTTACCTCCTTTATAAGCTCTCTGAGAACCTGATTTTCTAGTTGTAAGTCCAAGATAGCCTGTCCCATTTTGTCTACCTTTTGACTCAGGTTATAGACTACTTGGGGAATTTCAGCAGGTTCCATTTTCTTTTAAGGCTTAGTATTATGTAATAATCAATCCTGCTTAGTTTGATTACTAGTATAGGTATGTAGCACAATATCAATTGAGAGTACTATTACTTGGTAAACCCATATGGATATATGTGCAGTTAATATAGATTAATGTTTCCCTACAAAAAGTACACACTAAAGTATTATCTGTATTATAGGAATCAAAATCAAATGCAATCTTAGAAATAAGCAGGCTTGTAATAATACAAAAGGATATAGGAATAGGTGAAACTTTCTTAAGAATAAGTAAGGAATAATTATATTATATTGCGTAACATGAGATATTGAACACACAGCAAGTAAGTCTTATCCAATGTAGTATTGATAGATTGTTATAATGGAGAACTTCTGCAGATATGATTATAGTTGCAAACGTAGTAATGTACCTTGAAAACTGTGAATGCGGTAAGTAAGGACAAACACTTCCGGGTTCTGTGGGCTGCGGCTGCAGCAGCAGCAGAGACACGCTGAAGCCAGCTAACAGTCAGCGTGTGACGTCACGATTCTCCGGTGCAGCAGAAATCAACATAAGGATAATATAACAGAACAAATAAGATTAACAGATAAGAGCTTCAATAACCGGTTATTCTTTATGGCAGCCACAGACTTGGTTGATAAATAATAAGAGCTGATAAGTTGAAACAGGTAACGTAACTTCCCAAAATAAAGACAGTCTTGAATAAATGAAAAGTACTTGCCAAAGTAAGAAGTTGCAACAGGCTGGAAATAAATATTAAATCCGTAGTAGGTAGATCTTGAATGAGGTAACTTGAGTTGCTGAAAAGTTTAGATACAATATTAACCTTCCAGAGGTATCAGAGGCTCAGTGTTACTCTGAGGAAAATAACAAAATACTAAGCAAGGTGTGTTCAGTGAACAGGTGTTTTATGAGAGTAAGTAAGATATGATTGGTTGAATTCTAATTAAGGAAACAGTACACCCAAAAGCCTGACACCTGTTGACAATATTAAATGTGACTAGATTCACAGATGATCTAGTTATGGATAGTACAATAATTATGGATGGATAATAAAATCTTATATTAAACCTAAAAAATGGGGTGATTTCTAATAGTGGAAAGAGAACTTTAGAGAACTACCCAACAGATTCTCTCCTCTAGCCACACCCACATATAGAGGACCTCCAGATAATATAAGGGAAGAAAATAACCCCACCTCTACATCCACTGCATCCTCATCATCATCTTATTTAGGGATGGGTCACAACAACCCACCATTGAGAGAAGCAAAAGGAAAAAGGAAGCAAATCACACTAGAAAATGTAGACACCCCGGTGAAAAGAAGATACACCGGGGAAGAAGATCAGGGGCCAGATTCAAGAACAGATCCAGTCTGGTCCATCCAATAGAAAGATCTGAAGATGCTGAACACACTCAGGACAATGACCAAAACATCATTGAAGTAAAAGGAATTTTCAATTTGAGTAACACAGTTCTAAAACCTGAAGATAAAGAAGTCTTAGGATATGGTTTAACATATGCTCCATCAAGAGGTTTAGACAAATTTCAAACATATCTCGACACCAAGGAGTTTGTGAGGAAACTCACTCTGAAGAGATATTTTCTAAAATCTGCGACTGAAAGAAATATGTTACTTCCATCAAGAACCCCTGAGACAGACACCTTCATATATACGGACCTCAAACCCAAGTCCCGCTTTTATCCCACCCACTGCAAGGGACCAGTGATTGAGGCGTTTGAGGCAGTAGTCTGTAATGACATTAAGAAATTAAAATCAGTAAAGGCATATAACAGAAATTTGAGTGCCAGACAACTAAATGTAATCTCCAAATTAGAACAAAATTCAGATATCGTCATAAAATCAGCAGACAAGGGTGGAGGAATTGTAATACTGAACAAATCACAGTACTGTAATGAATCCAAAAGAATCCTTGATGACAAGGTGACCTATGAGGTCTTAAGGACTGATCCCACAAGTGAATATCAAAGAAAATTGGATGAACTGCTGAGAGAAGCCAATGGAATCGGGATCCTAAATGAAAAGGAATTCAGTTACCTAACCATTAAACACTCAAGGATCCCGGTGTTTTACCATCTGCCAAAGATCCATAAGAGCCTCAACAACCCTCCAGGACGCCCAATTATTTCGGGTATTGGATCTCTCTCCAGTAATCTATCCGAATACATTGATAAGAAACTCCAGCCATTTGTGAGAACCTTGCCATCCTACTTAATAGATTCAACAGAAGTCCTTAATTTACTCAGAAATATGGAGTGGGATGATAGCTACATCATGGTAACAAGTGATGTAACATCTTTATATACATCCATTCCACATGAGAAAGGACTTGAATCCTTTGGTTATTTTCTAGAGAAAGACACGAACATGCCAGATCCTCAGAAAACATTTATTATGGATGGTATTAACTACATTTTGGAACATAATTTCTTCTGTTGGGACGGAACATTCTATCGTCAAGTCTGTGGGACAGCCATGGGGACCAGGTTTGCGCCTAGCTATGCCAACCTATATATGGGCAGGTGGGAAAACATCTTCTGGGAGTCGTGCCCACCAGGCGCGGACCTGGTCCTCTACAAAAGGTACATAGACGATATCTTCCTAGTCTGGAAGGGAAGTTTGGAAGATTTACATCACACACTAGAAGTGATGAATCTGAACCAACTAAATCTAAAATTTATGAGTACGATCAGTAAAACAAATGTGGTGTTCCTAGACCTGAATATAAGGGTGGAAAATGGGAAAGTAGAAACTTCAACCCACTTTAAAGAAGTAGATTCAAATAACTTCATTCACCAGACAAGCTGCCACCATAGGAAGTGGATCTCGACAACACTCAAAAACAAATTTTTGGAGAGGGGATATAATGAATCCTCCATAAACAAAACGATCGAAGAAGTAAGCCTTATAAAAAGAGAAAGCCTACTAACCTATAAGAAAAAACTAAATACAACAACTTCTAAAAACCTCAAAATACCATTTATCACTCAATATAGTGAAAGAAGGAAAACAATTGAGGACATAATAAAACGCCATTGGCATCTTTTGAAGGAAGATGATGTATTAGGTGAACATCTGACAGAACAACCGGGCTTTATCTTCAGAAAAGCAAACAATCTCAAATCTATCTTAGCCCCAAGTGTCCCGAGAAACAGAACATCTAAAAACACCATGGGGGTTTTGGGAAAGAACTTGAAGGGTTTTTTCCCATGCCACTTCTGTAAGGCTTGCAAACATGGAATGAAGACAGACACCTTTAAATCGAAGACCACCAATGAATCCTACAACATCAAACAAACTATCAGATGCACAGACCACCATGTAGTATATCTTATTGAATGTGGGTGTGGCCTACAATACGTGGGCCAGACCACAAGAAAGTTAAGAGACAGAATTCGGGAGCACCTCCTACAAATAAAGTGGAAGAAAATAGACCTGCCACTCTATAAACATTTCAAAGAGGTACACGGAGGAAAAAAATGAAAGCTTCAAGTATATGGCAATTTGTAAACTAAATAAAGACTGGAGAGGGGGAAATATGGAAGCACGAATGCTGAAAACAGAGTCCAAATGGATCTTCCATTTGGATTGCATTTATCCCAAGGACTTAATGCCAACTTTGAAATAATCCATTTATTTTAAAAATCTAAGTCTGAGAACAATTATAATGAGATCTATAATTAATGATGAAACATATTCTCCCCTAATATCTTCAGCAAGATCATGTACCATAAACATAAGAAGGTGAAAAATACCTCTATATATTAGATCGTTAATGAATTATCTATAACTCTTCTAAAAGAAGAAATTTACTCTATTTTTTAGAGCTCCTAATTGTAGTTTCCAATTAGAAGCAATGGAAATATCTAGTTGAGATATAGAAGTGAATTAACTTAATATGGTAAAATATGAACAGACACACGGTTTTTAAATACCCTTACTATGCGTATATGCTGTATATTATGTCACATATGATTATTATATTTTTAAATCCTGGAATATGGAAGCCTAAAATCATTTGAACTTCCCCCAGCTTAGAATAGGGGACACTACCCATTGGAATTACTTTAGATAGCAATCAGCGATTTTTGAGAGATCATCCACGAGTTCCAAACAGAATAAATTTTAAAGACTTAACTTTATACTTGGTCAATAAGTCTGCCCTCAAATTATATACAAACCCGCTTCCAAAATGGCTTTGTGAGCACCGGAAATAGTCCAACCGGAAGTACGTATACTTTAGACTTCCGGTTTAACGACAACCGGAAGTACGTACGTTATGACTTCCGGTTTAGCGAAAAATGGCCATGAAGATTTGGCGGGTAATCTGGCTCCATCCGAGTCAGTTTGGCGCCAAAATTGCAAAAGAACACTATATAAGGTCAGTGTACACTTAGCCTCACTATGGCCTAGATTTGGAGTTCGGCGGTAAAAGGGCTGTTAACGCCACGCGTGTTTATGTCTAACGCACGGCATTGTTTGACTCCGGTATTTAGAGTTAAAATAAGACCATCTAACGATGCTCCTAACGCGTGTATGTCACACGCGTAATACTGCCCGCGTAATACTGCCCGCGTAAGACAGTCTCCCATAGAGATCAATGGGAAAGGCAAAAAATTGCTTTTTTCACCTAACACTCGATCTCGCGAGAATACTTACAGCTCGGTCATATGACGCATACCACATCATGCACAACAATAACACGCCGCAAATGTCACAACAACAATCAATCAACAAATCACACAAGCATTACACATTCACAAGCGGGGGATGTTTTAATAAATTTTTATACGGGGAATACGCATATACTTTAAGATGCGGAAAATCGCTAAATAACAACAAGGATTAAAAATGATATACATACACTAGAAAAAAAATCGTATTCAATATCACTATATATTAGGACAAACATACATATACAACACTTCACAAAGAACACACCATCGCAAAATCACATTTAAAAAGAATACTATTGGACAATGTTAGAGAAAACGACCACTATGACATCATCGCATTCTACACATTCCACAAATACCAACTCTAAATGAGCATGCGCAAATTCACACACTTAATACACATTGCAATAATATTAATTGCTAATAAAGCACACCTGAACACTATTTACAATGGAAATTGGGACATCATTAAACATTTACACAGGGTATATAAGCACCACACAAGCATGGCTTCTTTGACTGTGTTGCTGTTGGGTCTTTGGAGATTGGAGGTTTAAGAATAGAGAGTTTGCGAATTTTTGAGAGTTAGTGTTAGCGTGAGAGAGTCAGTTGGTAGTGTTAGCGTGAGAGAGTGAGTGAGTTAGTGGTAGTTAGTGGGAGTGGGAGAGAGTCTGTTAGTGGGAGCGTGAGTGAGTTAGTGGGAGTTATTAGTGAGAGTTGTTAGTGGGAGCGTCAGTTAGTGGTAGTTAGTGAGCGTTAGTGGGAGTGTTTGTTAGTGAGAATTAGAAGTAGTGTGAGTTAGCGAGCGAGTGATTTTTCTGTACACTTAACACATTTACACGCAAACACATTCAATACATACATACACTTATCAATAACACTACATACACTCCATACCCCCTACCCCCTCATACTACACTCCATACCCCATTCCTTGTAGTCCCATTCCCTTTCATCCCATTTACTCTTATCCCATACCCCATACCCATCCCATACCCATCCCCTAGTTACATTTAGTTTACATATCCTCCTTTTAGTCTTATTCTTTTCGTTTATTTAAAGACTCCTTACCCTCTTTGTTTTTTACATCCCTCTCACACTTTAAGCACCTTTTTTGTCTTTTTAGTTCTTTATTTTGACCCCCTTTAATTTCATCACACTCACTTTTTTTTTTGATTATTTGGGGTTTAGTTTAGGGAAGAGATGGAGGCCAGGCAGGGGACAGGTAGAGGGGGGAGTAGAGGGAGGGGGAGAGGAACAGGGCAGGAAGGGGGGCAGGAAGCGGGGGTGGAAGCGGTGGGTGGACCCAGCCACTTGGTTCAAGATGACCAAGTGGCTGGGCCCAGTGGCGGTCAGAGTAGGGCTTCACAGTCCGGGAAACAGAGGGCATCATCACAGGGGAAGGCCAAGGCGACTAGGGAGGCAAGGTTTTCGATGGAGGAGAAGGAGGCCCTCGTAGAGGCCTATATGGCCAGGCATAGGATGCTGCAGCACCAAAAGACCACCCCGACTGACAGGAGGAGGCTCTGGAACGAGATTAGGAATGCAGTCAATGCAGTGGGTGGCCGGAACCGCGATATGGATTCTATCAAACATCGGTACCGGGACTGTAAACTTGAACTGAAAAAAAAGTTAAGCCTGGAGGCCCGACATGCCGCAGGGACCGGTGGCGGCCCTGCCATTGAAATGGACTACTGCCGATGGGAGGAAATGTTGCGTCCCAGCATCTCCGAGGTGGAAGTAGTCGGTATCGGAGGAATCGATACCGGGAACCTGCCACTCTCATCTGACGGTAAGCTTATTGAACAATAATTTCACATACAAATGTATTTCAAGGGACACTATACGCAAACATTTACTTTCATGATTGAGGTAGCGAATACAATTTGACAAAACATTCAAATGTACTTATATTACCTAATTTGATTCATTCTTGAGATATATTTTAATGAAGAAATAGCCATGCACACGGTGAACCAATCACAGGAGGCAGCTATATTCAGCTAACAATCAGCATCTTATAAGCATATTTAGATATGCTTTTCAGCAAAGAATATCCAGAGAATTAAGCGAATTAGATAAGAAAAGTACATTCGAAAGTTGATACAAAATGTATGCTTCTAAATCATGAAAGATAAAACATTGGGTTTCATGTGTTAAGGATCAGATTAATGCTATAACGTTGTTTACACGCATTCTATTACTTTGCGGTTACATCAGTATCTAGGCTATAGGTTAGGTGTGCATTTAAACAGACTGAAAAAAAAAGCAAAAACATTCACATTGACCAGAGATATCACAAACACGGTTTAGAAAAAGCGGAAATAGTATTGATTGTTTGTTAGATTTCAAAGTGGATTAATGATTCTGCATTTGTAATTGTATCGTAAGCTAAGTCATTTAAACCTTTATTTGCAAATATGCTAATATATATATTTTTTTTTTTTTTTTTTTTTTTTTTATATACAGAGTCTGGGGACGAGGCAGCACAGCCTCCTGCATCTCCCCGGGATGAGAGTGGTGGTGAGGAATTTCCACTTCGGAGGGAAGAGGCCCCCCCGTGACGAACAGCGCACGGGAGATGATCAAGAGGCCCCGGAAGCACAGGAGGAACCCGCGGAACCCGCGGAACCCGAGGTCCCTCAAAGACCCGCACTCCGCCGTGCACGGGCACCCCGCTGTGCACGGGTTCAACATGCACAACAAGAGGAAATAGCGGAGGTGCGGGTTCTACTGGAGTACATAGACCAGATGCGTACCTCCCGGATAGAAAATATAGAAGGACGACACAGAATACTTGATGGCCAAAATCAGATTATTCAAGGACAAAATGAAATCATCAACATACTGACTCGAATAGAAGAAGGCCAAACAAGAATATTTAATCTTCATCAACAAATGTTCACTTTTTTCCGGGAGGCGCATGCTGGTCTACCTCCTGTTGCTGTGCCTCTTGTTGCTGGGCCTCTTGCTGCTGGGCCATCTCCTCCTGCCGGCCCATCTCATCCTCCTCAGCCATCTACTCCTCCTCCTCAGCCATCTACTCCTCCTCCTCCTCAGCCATCTACTCATCCTCCTCAGCCATCTTCTCCTCCTCATCCATCTTCTCCTCCCCAGCCATCTACTCCTCACCTTGGTCGTCCCAGTACTCTTCCTTCCACTCCTCCCACAACAGCTCCAAGGAGGACTCTTCGGAGTCGGCAGTTGCCTCTCCCAGAGCCTCAGCCCCGTGGGAAGAGGGGAAGGAAGAGGAAGTAAGTATTTTTTTCATCTTCACTGCTTTTTTTAATTTAATGTGTAATGGATAGGTATGTGATGATGTGGTTTTCATACACTTGTGGACCACACTCTGTATATAATCGACTTCTATGAGACCGGGTCCATGGAGGCAGATTGTTTGCAGAGTGTGGGTTATAAGTGTGTGAAAACCACATCATCACATACCTATCCTTGTTCATGATATTGATTGGTTTCTGTGATGTGATGTCCAAACTGTTTCCCCAATCGCTAACTCAATTACCATAACAATTTTCCATGATGGCATATTACTGTTTGAATGCCAATAACACAGCTTAAAGGGACAGTCAGAAAATTATTGATTACAAAGAAAACACTGTATTACGCATTATAAAGTTTGAAACAACAAAACATGGAGAAATACATGTGTGACTTATGTGCTTACCCTTGTATCTATGACTATGAAAAATGACCACTTATTTGTTGTTCTGACATAACAACATTTTAGATATCAATGATCAATACATGGTCAATAATATGCTGTATGAGCCCAAGGTTTTACATATACAAATGCTATCAAAATGCCCTCTAGTGCTCAAATTGTATAATGATTACAAGCACTCTTCAAGATGGAAGAAATGAGCACACCAACCTCATAAGTTTAGATAGCAAATTTAAATAAACCCAGACAAATGTTCAATTGTTGAGAAACATTTGATATCCTTGATATTACAGAATTGACTTTTAGAATAATGACAAACATTATATATTTTCTAAACTGTCCCTTTAACAACATTACATATGCTAACACATATTTTAAACTTGTTGGTATATCTACATGTACTTTGTCAAATAAAAAAAAATTGAAATCACATTTATATTGACGTGTTAAATAAAGTCTATTTTCTTTAAGAGACATTATTGTGTTAATATTTTATTGTAAAGACATTTTTATTTAACAATGAATATGGTTTAAAGTCCTTTTAGGAGTGGGGGGGGGTGAAAATATGCTAACAATAATATATTTGAAGATTAAACTATGTGGATCTCATACATGATACAAAAAACAACATTTGCATTCAAGGGACAGTATCCTATATTTTTAACATAACTGTATGTAATAGACACTACTACAAACAACAAGATTAACATATACTGATATCAATATTAAAAAGCTTCAAACACTTGAAAATAAAATAGGGTTAGCTATATTGAAAATATAGACGAAACCCCCATTACAACCGTAAAACAACACAATACACCATCATTAACATATGAAAAGACCCTTTACACAAACTGGAGAAAGCTGGAGAATGTACTCACATGAAACTCAGAGGCTTTGCGAGGAGTAAGAAAATTACTTACATTTTCTTAGAACAGAAGAAAAAATAAACGTATTGGTTAAACAATGGACTATCTAACTAGAGACAAAATCCAAGCTTTTGATTTATAATTTGAGTGTCTAATGAACCTTTAATAAAATATACAACGAAATTACATTTAGAAGAAGTCGGCATCATATATTTAGCATATGATAAAGATAAATGCATATTGATTACTTTATTCAAACACAATAGCGCTTATTTATTAATTAGATATATTCAACATTAAACACAACATTAATTTTTTATGAAAAAGGAACATATTGTTGACAAACATATTAAACATGGACTGTAGAGATTTGCACTTGCCTAGAAATATCCTATGCATGAAAACATTTTTCTTTAGTTCGTTGATTCAACCAGACATACAGCAAAAGAGAATGTGGTGGTCTTTATCAGCTACGGGTCAACAATGTAACATGATGCAAATAATACATATTCGCAAGCTTTTTAAAATTGGATGCAGTCACAAACGTTTTTAACGTGCACAAATATTGCGGGACTACGTAATCCAATCATACGTTTTTTTTACCTTTACATGTGCCGTCTTAACATCGCGCTTCCTTGATCACGTAAGAACGCCATCCAATGAAAGGCACATTATTGATCACGTAAGAACGCCCAAAAAAAAAGGCGCATCCTTGATCGCGTCAAAACGCAATCCAATAAAAGGCATATTCCTGATCACGTAAGAACGTCAGTCAATACAAGGAATCATTGGACAGCCTGGCAGGTGACGTCTTAAGCAACATGGCGCATCCGAGATCGCTGAAAAACCGCTGACAATAAAAGGACTCAGTGACAGCTTGGCATATCACTAAGAAACGTATTTATATTTTAGGAACTAGTATGTGTGGATATTGCTATCTAGGAATGACAACAAATCCTGAATCATCTTTTCGGACTTGACTGTACCTTGAACTATAGCTATGGTGTATATCTTTAACATTTAAAAGATACACATGAGAAATACATATGCCATTGATGTTTTAAGATATGTTTGGATTGTTGTTGAATAACAATAGTTATACATGTATTGATTAAACGTGTCATTTATTCAGGTTTAATTATTGTCAGCCTACCTATAGCCATATATGGGAGGAGATGTATTTTGTTAACATATTAGTTAACTAATATTCATCATCTAAATTATTTGCATTACACACAGAGATTTATTTGGTTACACCTTTACACTAATATAGATTTGAAAATGAAATACAGGTGCTGTCAACATTACAATAAGATTGTTTATTAATAAAATTATATGTCTTTGTTCTTGTAAAAAGGACAAAAACGCTTTACAAATGGAAATACATTCATTAACAATTGTGATCAACATCACTTAAAGGGACATTATTTTGTTTTTAAAAAGAGCATACACATAGTCAATACTATTTCAATAAAATGAAGACTTTACAGGGATTATATCATTTTATCAATACTCAGATCATTTGGTAAAGGTGCATCAATTCATGCAGACTTTCTAAATACACACATGGATCTGAACATTTAAATATACATATATACACAAATACCAATCTATATATACATATATAAAGAAATTACTCTGCTAATCATAATCAGGCAATGATAGAGCTAAGAGAAAATAATATAAAGACAAATAATAAGATTACATTGGAGATGTTAATCTTAAAGTCATTTACTATTGTCTTACATATATGATTTCAGTATACCAAATATATTTGGTAGGTCCCTTTAAGGATCAACAACATAAACTAGAGCTTTCAAAAAATAACAGGAAGAATGAGGACAATTATTTGTGAAATAAAATGTATTTTATTAGTATGTAAGAAAACATACACAACGTTTATAAATAATCTTGTAAAAATAAGGAATCTATGAGCCATATGGCAAGGTAACAGTGCACCACAGTCCATGAAGAGAGTTGCCAAGGGCCAGCATAGCCCCATTGGAGACATATGACAAGGTAAAAGAGTGCATCACAGTCCATGAAGAGAGTTGGCAAGAGCCAGCATAGCCCCATTGGAGACACATGGCAAGGTAACACAGTGCATCACAGTCCATGAAGAGAGTTGGCAAGAGCCAGCATAGCCCCATTGGAGACACATGGCAAGGTAACACAGTGCATCACAGTCCATGAAGAGAGTTGCCAAGGGCCAGCATAGCCCAATTGGAGACATATGACAAGGTAACACAGTGCATCACAGTCCATGAAGAGAGTTGGCAAGAGCCAGCATAGCCCCATTGGAGACACATGGCAAGGTAACACAGTGCATCACAGTCCATGAAGAGAGTTGCCAAGGGCCAGCATAGCCCTATTGGAGACATATGACAAGGTAACACAGTGCATCACAGTCCATGAAGAGAGTTGCCAAGAGCCAGCATAGCCCCATTGGAGACACATGGCAAGGTAACACAGTGCATCACAGTCCATGAAGAGAGTTGCCAAGGGCCTTCATAGCCCCATTGGAGACATATGACAAGGTAACACAGTGCATCACAGTCCATGAAGAGAGTTGCCAAGAGCCAGCATAGCCCCATTGGAGACACATGGCAAGGTAACACAGTGCATCACAGTCCATGAAGAGAGTTGCCAAGGGCCAGCATAGCCCCATTGGAGACATATGACAAGGTAACACAGTGCATCACAGTCCATGAAGAGAGTTGCCAAGAGCCAGCATAGCCCCATTGGAGACACATGGCAAGGTAACACAGTGCATCACAGTCCATGAAGAGAGTTGCCAAGGGCCAGCATAGCCCCATTGGAGACATATGACAAGGTAAAAGAGTGCATCACAGTCCATGAAGAGAGTTGCCAAGAGCCAGCATAGCCCCATTGGAGACACATGGCAAGGTAACACAGTGCATCACAGTCCATGAAGAGAGTTGCCAAGGGCCAGCATAGCCCCATTGGAGACATATGACAAGGTAACACAGTGCATCACAGTCCATGAAGAGAGTTGGCAAGAGCCAGCATAGCCCCATTGGAGACACATGGCAAGGTAACACAGTGCATCACAGTCCATGAAGAGAGTTGCCAAGGGCCAGCATAGCCCCATTGGAGACATATGACAAGGTAAAAGAGTGCATCACAGTCCATGAAGAGAGTTGCCAAGAGCCAGCATAGCCCCATTGGAGACACATGGCAAGGTAACACAGTGCATCACAGTCCATGAAGAGAGTTGCCAAGGGCCAGCATAGCCCCATTGGAGACATATGACAAGGTAAAAGAGTGCATCACAGTCCATGAAGAGAGTTGCCAAGAGCCAGCATAGCCCCATTGGAGACACATGGCAAGGTAACACAGTGCATCACAGTCCATGAAGAGAGTTGCCAAGGGCCAGCATAGCCCCATTGGAAACATATGACAAGGTAACACAGTGCATCACAGTCCATGAAGAGAGTTGGCAAGAGCCAGCATAGCCCCATTGGAGACACATGGCAAGGTAACACAGTGCATCACAGTCCATGAAGAGAGTTGCCAAGGGCCAGCATAGCCCCATTGGAGACATATGACAAGGTAAAAGAGTGCATCACAGTCCATGAAGAGAGTTGCCAAGAGCCAGCATAGCCCCATTGGAGACACATGGCAAGGTAACACAGTGCATCACAGTCCATGAAGAGAGTTGCCAAGGGCCAGCATAGCCCCATTGGAGACATATGACAAGGTAAAAGAGTGCAACAGGCACAACAATAAACAGAAAAAAAGGCCAAATGGCAACACTAACAATAAAAATTCAACATGTGGACGGAGGATTCTTATCTGCCACCATGGAGCATATCCAGATCCTCCACTTACTGGTCATCCTCTTCATTGTCCTGTGCATGTCCAGCTCCAGATTCAGGCCTTGAACGTAATTGCATAATTTCACGCAGAGTCAAGTCCTGAACCCGGAGCTGGGCCTGCATGGTGTCGTTCATCCCTCTCAGGACAGCTGCGTTCCTCAACACGGCCTGCTCTACTCTTGCTATCCCTTCTAGCATGAGCCATGCTGAGTCACAGCCTAAAATAAAATAAAATTAAATATTAAGGATAATTACACAACAGACTAAAAATTTTAATACATACATTGTCATCATAAAGACAAATAATTATTTACATTAATTAGTTTACATTTATTCTTTACACATGAATTAGGTTATTCAGACAGACAGAAATCATTAAAGGGACATGTTACTCAAACATGTTGTCCCCTTTAATTGGTTTTAGATGATCCACTTATACAGCTTGAGTGTATCAAATCTTGTTAAAGGATTTACATTGTACTTACATCAGAAATTTAAAAATTAAATTTAGACTGTGGTAGGCACACCTATCCTTAAACATTTTTGCATTGAGGACAAGCTGTGTAAACATAGCAACCAGAAGAAATTACATTCCCACTGGGTTAGACAAGAGATAATGTATCCACATTTGTACATAAAATTTTGGATCCAAGTAGTGGTGATTGGTATATGTAGTGATATCCAATTAAAGGGACACTGAACCTAAATATTTAATGGACTCATTCAGATAGAGCATTACATGACAAATCTTTATAAATTACACATATTCATTATATGTTTTAATTCTCAAGCTATATTTTGAAAGCAAGAATGTTGCTTTTTATGGAAGCAAATATTTGTTTATCAACTTTGTTTGTGCATGCTGGTTGATGGATACATTCATCCAACAATAAAGAAATTATGGCCAGATTTATTTTATTGTTTAAACTAATTATAGTAATTACTTTTTTTACAAAAATATATCAAGAGAATGACGAATAATTTATAAGAGTATGAAATTATAAATTTGATTAACATTGCATGCTGGATTTGAATCACAATTTAACAAATTTAACTTCACTGTACCTTTAAGTATCTTATAAAGTGTATTTAGAATGATACTTACAGCTGTGCCTGGGAAGGACAATCTGACACCCAGGACAATGAAGGTTGAGACAGGGGGGAGGGATGGGATTGGCTTGGGGAGGGATGTGAATGGCTTGGGGAGGGCTGAGCTGCCGCTCCGGGGTAGGCCGTACAGCTGGGGAGTGGGGAGTTTGGGTCTGGGCAGCTGTACGGGCCAGAATACGGGGAGAGCGGCGAAGGGGGGTGTATGGGCATTTTTTGGGATGGACAGGATATGAAATATGTGAAGGGCTGGCAGTGGTCTGGGCATGGTCATGAGTTTGGTCATGGGCAGGGTTCTGGGTCTGTGCAGGGGTGTGGCCATGGTCAGGGGTGTGTGCCTGGGGAGGGGTCTGTGACTGGGCAGGGGCGGAAACCAGATGACCAGAAGTGGTGGATCCATCTGAAAATGTCAAGAAAATATATTAACATCTCATACATCCTGACATCAAATCAACGCATTTCAAATTGATTATGTTTTCAATATACTTCGAAGTGTGTTTGAATTTTTAAACAATTCTGAAATGAGGATATGGTATGTATATAGGCACTCAGATGAATATCAATGACTGTCTGTACAATTTGAACCTTATTATTGTTTTTTGGCATGGAATATGCATGTGACATAATGATGGCATGAATTAGAAATTTTTCAAAATAAATATACAAGCAGAATTTCATGCTGCCTGATATAGAAAGGGGGCAGTAGTGTATTTGAACAGACAAATAATATTCCTTTTTAAAGGGCAAAAGCTGTAGACTTTTAATGTCTTCAATAAAATGATTTCCAAAAAAAAAACATGTTGGAAACATGATAGATATATTTCACATACCATCAGACTCCAAGGCAGCCTCTTCCTCCTCCATCCCACATGTGACAGCAATCTCTGTAAAACATAACATGTTGTGTACACGTTAAGATCAGATATTATAACATATGTTACTGTTGCTCAAATACGCACTTCAATGTTGCATTAAAGATATACACACACAAAGTTATGATTTACATCATTTTGATGGAGCATACAAATGACAATAGATTTGTTATTGTCAATGAATATTAATTTTAATGTATTGTTTGTATTAATGTTAAATTCATAAAAGCATAGTACATAGAACATTTAAGATTTCTCATGTGTGTATCACTTGATGACTGTTGTCAAAAAATCTAATGGAAACAAACATATGTTATACATCTTATGAATAACAAATGTGTAGACTAATAAAGTAGAAATTATTAATCGTTCAATATGAAAAATAAATTAATATATAATCAGAAGATAAATATTTTGAATTTTTATAATGTTATGCTTCATCAGAATCATGATCATAATATTGATTAGCAATACACCTTCAATTACATATAAATGAGTCAATGGACTTACCAGGAGACCGCAAAGGCGTCTCTATGTCACTGCTGGATTCCTGTGGGCTCACCACACCAACTCTCTCTATGAATGATATAGATATATATTATTAAACACATTTGGGATATCACTAAATCACATCTGTCTAGAATTTTAACATTAATCAACTTTAAAATGTGAAGAATAGAGCAGTCATTACACCAGAAAATGCTTGATTGAATCAAGGGGATTCTGTAAAAATATCTGTATTGAACATATGTTTAATGTCAGACTACATTAGACATCAAATTCATCTCAGATGCTGCTATTGCATATCTAAATATACCCAATGATCAATGTTCTTAACCCTTTAAGGACACGCCTTTCACTTTGCTCAATTGTTTTATGACGGAATAATTCCGTCATATGTCCTTAAGAAGTTACAAGAATACACACAAACCACATATTGAGTAGCATCTGTTGACAAATCTAAACAAACACATGTGTCACATCGAGCCATTTTTGCAATGTACAGTAATCTTGTTTAGGACACAACACATATTTATCACAATACAAAACAAAATTGATTATTACAAATATGTAATCATGGTGCTGTTAGAGTATGCAGATATCTATAAAGTAACTCCAACAGAGAATGTGATTTATATATCAATAGTTTTTAATAAAAAGAATGTAAAGATGAATGAATCTATTTTGTCTTAAAGGGACACTGACATGATTAATTTAAATAATTGATTTCTATGTTCAAACTGTAAAAAATGATTTAACATTGACTCCTATTATAATTAGAATGTTGCTCGATATTAATCTTAAAGGCAGATAAGGAATATTGGATTCAATAAATATTGTTTGTTGAAGGTATCCACCAATCATCAATAAAAACCCAGGTTGGTCAACCAAAATTTAGATGCACATAAACGTACTTTCTTTATTTTACAATACATTTAGCAATAGAATATGTCACATATGATGATAGTATTCTATTTTTATGTTTATTAATATTGCATACTGTATCTGAATGACAATATTAATAATTGTAGCTCAGTATCCCTTTAATGTAAAATTAAATTGATTCCACAATGTTGTTGTTAATGAATTATCTACTCCATATGTTGATGTCATGAATGGTATTGAGCATGCAATTAAAATGTAATATGTTATTTAAGGATATCCGAATAATTATTTAATTTTCATCTATTAAATAGACATTACATCTAAATATTGAACAATGTGTATTTATTATGTAATGTTCAGTCCATGTTTCTAAGACAAATGTCAATTAAAAAGAGACATACCATACTGTGACAAGCCCTGGCTTGAGGATCCAGCAGCCACATCCATATCTGTAATATATTAAATGAGGATTGCATATCATTAATACTAATCATGCCATGTTTAAAAAATTTACATTAATAACAAATCAATTTAAAAATATTAATCCTTTGGTAGTCCCATGAGTTAATAGTTTCCTCAATTAAATTAATTAAAAATATATCCTGGACTCTTATTTTCAATCAGTTGTGTTGTTTACTGTATCTTTAAGAATATCTGCTTGTTATTACATAATCATCAATTGATGGCCATATGTTATAATTGTTTTGTATTATTGGTTTTTTATTAGCTATAATATTGAAAATAAGAATACTGTATTCTTCACTAATCTAAGAATTCCCATTTAATTTTTAACAACATGTATAAAGCAATGCCACTTTCCGCAAACCCATGTTAACGTGGATGAGAAATGCCATTTTCGCGATCATTGCGCAATGATTCCAAGCGGAATTACGCATCCGTCATTTCACCAATATGTATAAAGCAATGCCACTTTCCGCAAACCCATGTTAACGTGGATGAGAAATTACATTTCCGCTCTGTGACGCATATTCTGTAGAGCGCAAGAAACATCATTCCTATTTCATGTGTCAATAATCTAAAATCAGATATCTAAACATCATATGTAGTGTATGTTGTGAGATCTGTATAGGTTTAGTATCTGACTATATACACATTTTTTGATTATAAAATAAAAAAATATATATATTATATGAAGTTGGATAATTACCTGGTTCAGATTCTCTATCATCTCCTCCCAGGCCACCGGACGGAGAAGCATCTGCCCTGTCCCCCGCGTCAGGACTTTCAGATCCCGCAGCTGGGAGGGAAGAAGAGGAGGCCGAGGATGGCGAGGATCTAAATCTTTTGGGGACCCGGAGATTGAGGAGCTCGCATAAAGTCACCTCATAAGGGAGTAGGTACAGTTTCCGCGGGGCCTCTCTTTTGCCACCTCTTTTACGGGCTTGTACCCAGTCCCTTATGAGGTTTACTTTTTTCGATAAACGCAACCTCATATCTCCGAATCTCCTCATGATCTGATCCTGGGTCCTCTGGACGTCACACACCAATCTAACCGCATTGGTGATAGACTCCCAGAGGGCCTTCTTAACGTGCGCATCTGTCAACCTCCTCTTGTTCCCAAACAGCTGGGGATAAAAGTCCTTGACGGCGTGGACCAGTGCAGCGCTCTCCTCCTTGGTGAACCTGGGAACTGACATGCCTGCTGGGTTGTCTTCTCAAATATATATATATATATATATAAAAATATATCTAGTACGCCTGCAGGCATTAGAGAACTGACAAAGATGGCAACGTGTAATGGACTTTTATATGGTGAAGTAAACATGAGATGCACCATGGGACAATTTATCTGTACATCTGATTGGATAAAAGTTTGAAATATTGTTAGAATGTGTGTGAGACCATCCTGACTCAAGTTGTGTTTGTGTGATGAACTCTGATTGGCCGTTCCTTAATGTTTCATATCTTAGTAACTTCCTTACACATACCTCATGGTGGTGCTGTAACTTCATTTTTCATGTATACTTATTTGTAACTCATGGGCCTGTCATGCGGATATGTGTGACGCAGATTTAATATCCGTGATCCGTTAAATATTAATGATTAAATACTCTTTAAAATCTAATACTGTCACATTATTAATGTTGTCGACATTTCTCGGTTTAATAACGGTCTGTTTCTTTAATACAAATACACATTTCATATTGTATGTCTTTATTGTTCTTTAAATACATTTATTGTGAAGTATTGACATTGCTCTATTAAATGTCTTTATAATGCACATTGATTGTGTGCTATTGCGTGACATTAGACTCTAATGTTTAAAGATGCTAATCTGGTGTTTCAAGATGCGTTTCCCACGCAATATTTATTAATGTTAAAAATCAGGTTAGAATGTCAGTAACTTGGATAATCTGTTTATAAATATTAAACTACAGCTTTGTTATTCGCAAATAAACCTCGAGCTTGTATTTGTCTGAAGTGCTCATATATGTTATTGTGCAATGGCGTCTTTAGTTTTAAAGAGACATTACAAACAATTGTATCAAATGATCTGTAGAGATAGAAGATTGTTTAGACTTTAAAATGTGATTCATTTTCCATTAGTATTTAGATATCCTCAACAGAAGAAATTTAAATGCACATGGTTGAGACAATCACATAAGGCATCTCTGTGCATCCACCAATCTTCATCTACTGAGCCGATCTCGATATGCTTTTCAAGCAAAGTATGTGAAGATATCAAGATAAGTAAATACACTCTTTAAATCTCTTAAAGGGACACTGTCCAAACAAATTTAGCATTGGTGATTGAGCATGAAATGTTAATCAACTTTATTCTTTAATCAGATTATCAAATTTTAACAGTTATCTTGTTATGTTTCTTTGCAAATCAATAATGATATTTTATATTACGGACAATTGTTTTATAAAAACATGGGTTGTCCTTGACGATTGTTGCATCAATTATTCCAAACAATCAAGTTCTGTCCAGAGTACTGAAGCAAATAAATTAGCTATTTACTGCCTTATTTTTAAAGTAATGATAGCAACATCACAATGAGCATTCATAATATGAGACAGGTTTTAAAGTTGATTCCAATAGAATACTCATTCAGAATGTATAAATCATTAATTTTTTAACTGTCTACCTTTAAGTATATTTTGAGTTCATGTCCCTTTAAATAAACATTTCACAATAATGCTTAAAATATCATAAACCTAGGCACCTTCCTTTTGCTAAATGAGTCTAACATATGAGTAAAGCAAATTAAGATTAAATTCTAGATTGTTTTACACACTGACTGAAATATATTTATTAAATGATGTCTTTTTTAGCCTTCAGCGTAGAGGGACATTAAGCTATATGTTATGTATGCATTTTGTATAATATTCTTATATTTGAACAACTTAATATGTTTTATTCAATCATTATATTGTAATTATATATATTCTTGGATTAAATACATCTCTACATAGGCTATTTTGATGCTGATTGTTGTTTGCATATAGATGCCTTATATCATTGACTAAGATATGTGCATTTTTTTTTGTAAAACAAGTATATTTAAAGACTGAATGTAATTCTATAGTACTTTCTAAATATGTTTAAATTCTTGTATGATATTTTTAAAAATCTATACAAAATATACTTTGTGATTGTCCCTTTAAGGACCCAAACATTTGTTATTTTTATTTAACATTGACAAAATAAACAAAAGGGGAATTTACATTCTATATAGATATTTGATGTCTAACCCAAGAGGTAAGATTGTAATAAATACATAATATTACTAACTATAGTTAAATGACTCCACTAGAAAATTACATAGATTAACCTGGCATCCAATAACTAATTTTTAAAAATTATCAAGTTAAATGACCTACCATTTATAAATGTAATAATTTAAATAATTTCTATTAATTTCTTTAGATACCTAAGGAAGATACATGATCTTATACAATTATTTTTACATTCAACAACACTGTCACTTTCATGTAATTGAACCACTTCACCTTATTATATGTTAAAAAAAATTTTTTTTACTACATATCCTAAATAATTGTAATATATACATTTTCAATATAAAAGCATTGAAGAATCTGACTCCCCAATTAATGTTATAAAATATATATTTATATTCTCGGAAGCATTTTATTTTCTAATATTAAAGCATTATTTTATCTTATGCATGTGCTTGTCAAATAGCCAACTACCAGTCATGGGAGTCCAAGTTTGATTTATTTACAGATTATATTGATATTTAGTAGAATCTGTTCAAAATAATGTATTTAATAATAAAATGTTTAGTATTAACATGTCAAAATATAATTAATAGAAAAAAATTAAATATTCCTGGAAGTCATCAGATGCCAATCTGAAAAGAAAAATAATAAAAATGGAACAAAGTTAATACACACGTTGTCAAATATTCATAAAATACATTTAAAATCATATGGTGTCTATGCTCTAACTTTGATCAACATTTTTTAAAGATAATCATTAAATTTATTTAAAATTAATGAAATACATACACCATTATATTGTTGATTAAAAATTCTATTTAAATATCCAAAATTCAAATTATACATAATAATGTATATCACATTTCAACAATATATGTATGCTGAACATAAATCTAATATTTCATGTCCATTCAAATACCTCTATATCAACTATAATATGTATTCCTTTTTCTGATTGTG
Source organism: Bombina bombina (assembly GCF_027579735.1). Taxonomy (NCBI): domain Eukaryota; kingdom Metazoa; phylum Chordata; class Amphibia; order Anura; family Bombinatoridae; genus Bombina; species Bombina bombina. The sequence goes on along the minus strand of NC_069501.1, from coordinate 234,564,014 downwards.
ATCCCTAAATATCTAATGATGAAATAAGTATGACTAATGTATGTAAGCTAACAATAATCAACATTCTTCATGTGATTCTTAACTAGCATGCACCAACCTGGATAATGCATGGTCTTTGAAAGTCAATTCAGGGGTAAACAGTTGATCTTCAATAGGTGTCTTATTCATCAGTTCATTAAATAGAGGACTGGGAAATACCATCTACAAAATAGAAAATCATCTAAGTGTCTCCAATAGGATGTCTCCACAGCCTTATTCTATCAAATAGTTTGCACTTACCATGTGAACATGTCTTTGTATGGTTTTCAAGGTCAGCAGAATTGAAAGATAATGCCAGACATGATCCCATTAGTATACTTCAATTTCAATCTTGGCTTTTTCCCCACTGTCAGTCTGGGCAATCTTGACTGTCAGGCTTCAAATTGTTCCCTTTCAGTCTTTAGATTAAGTCATCTCCCTAATGTAATAAATTTAATAAAAAAAAATCATACAAGGAGGGCGGAGCTAGCCAGCCTAGGAGATGGCTGCTTTCTCTTAGAGCTCCTCAGCCCTATCTGTATGAGAGCGGTTCAGGCTCATGCCTCACGCAAACTAACAGCCACAATCCTCGGCAAACACACTCACTCTGTGACTAGCCACTCTGGGACCGTCTATCTGCAAATTCAATTACCGGATCGCCTCCTAAAAGTGAACGCATGACTGCGGCCTTCACGCACCCGCCAACGCTCCTAAATGAGACACCAGCACATCGGCTCTCACGGTTAGCCCATATCAACTGAGCGCCTTGAGTCGAGGCAAACCGGAGCAGCAACAAAGCACTGGGCAACAAGTCACGGCTTCCCGATGCAGAGGTGAGTCACGCGGTAGGCCGCAGCCTAAAATAAAGTAATGTGCGCACCTCGCACAACCAAAGAAGCCCGGCACTAATAGTTGAAGCAGCAGAGCGAGACACATCTCTCAGTTAGACCTATGTCCGGCAGCATTACTGTGGGGATATATTTGCACTAAGAACACACATGTTCATACCGTAGCACCGGCACATAATGTAACGCAAAAGACTCAAGCATTAACCCCTACATGCCTACATAAAAAAAAAAAAAAAAAGATCTTTGAATAAACTGCAGAGGGGTAACACTCTACATAGCTTGTTGCCAACGTAAGCTTCTCCTCATCAAAAATCTAACAGTGAAAAGACCTGAGGACACAATCCTTTACCTTACTTGAGGGATCACACTGCAACCTAATTTCTCCTACTAAAAGGGACATAACTGTCAAATCAGATCCTAGAGTCACCTTCCTCTTTCTTTGCAGCTTCTAACTGGTCTTGCAAACCTCTCTATCTACGCTAAAAAATGTCGCCAAAGAAAGGCAGTAAACCAAGTAAAAGCAGCAAGCAGCTGAAAACCACGTCTCACACTGTAAATACATTCTTTAAGACCTTGGAAAATAAAGCCAATGCTTCAGAAGAAGCTGACCCCCCTGATCTTGTCTCAGGCCAAAGCTCATCAGAATCTGAAAGTGATCAACCTGCAGAAAGCATTACCATACCCACAGCTCTATTTCACTCAATCCCCTCAAAAAAAGACTTTTCATCACTAATAACTCAAGTCAAGCAATGCATTAAAGATGAGATCTCTGACCTCAAGAAAGACATCTCTGAAATAGGACACAGGGTAGAATCACTTGAAAACACACAAGATGCCCAAGCAGAGGCTATCACAGAGCTCCATCACACTGTTCAGCGTCAGGGTGCAAACATTTCAGAGCTGGAAGATAAACTGGACGACGCAGAAAATCGCAGCAGGCGCCATAACATCAGACTAAGAGGAATTCCTGAAGCTGTTGCAACACCTGACCTAGAGCAATATCTTCAAAACTTTTTCAGTACCCTGAAAAAAGAAGAAACACAGACAAAAATTGAAATTGACAGGGCTCACAGAGCTCTGCGCCCCAAACCACAAATAGACCAACCGCCAAGAGACGTTATAGCCAGAATCACCAATTACCAGGTAAAAGAAGAATTAATGAAACTTGCAAGAGAACAACAACCCCTCAGGTACGACAATGTAGAGATACAGGTTTTCGCTGACCTATCTCAAAGGACACTCTCCAAACGCAGAGATCTTAAACCACTAACATCACTTCTACGGAAGAGAAGCATCCCATACCGTTGGGGTTTTCCTTTTCATTTGATAATACTATGGAAGGGCAGACGCCTATCATGCTCCACTACAGACGACATCTTACCTATCTGCAGAGAACTAGACATTCAACCACCACAACTAGCTGAGGGCCTACCCGCCCATATCAAAGACCCCAACACCACAGGACCTCCACCACTCCCGCAACGGAAGGAATGGATCCCAGTCCGTCAAAAGAGAACACAGAAGCCCGCTTCACCCCAGATGTCTTCTAGAGATGTTACAAGCTGACTTTGACGTTTCGTGGTAAACCCCACTTTTTGTTTCCATTCTTCCTGCCCCAGTTTAGATTGGGGCCCATATTTCTTTATTATTAGTTTATTGCTGCACAATGTTTTTATTTTTCGTAAGTTCCCTTTTATTGCACTGAAATGCTTGATTTCTTATACTATGCTGACTGTTAGTTATTAGCAAAGTTTAATGGCTCTCATACAGTTGGGAGTTTATCTCCTCAATTTTAGGAATGTTTAATGTACTTATGATGGAAAATGTAATCTGTTTCTCTTTTCTCTCTCTCTTTACTTCCTTTTCTCTACCTTTTTCTGCTCCTCCTACCTTCCCCCTCTTCTGTCTCTTACCGTGTGCACACATGACGCCCAATTTATTAGCTATGCTGGCACCTTTCAAAATAAACTTAACTTTCTCACACAACCAAAATGAATAGACACTCACCACATGAACTGATTATTTTTACTCAAAATGTCAAAGGCCTAAATTGCCCCCAAAAAAGGAGAATGGCCATTAATGACCTCCAGAAAAAAGGTGGACACATATTGATGCTCCAAGAAACGCACTTTAAATCTAAAAATATTCCCAAACACTTCTCCCCACATTATCCGCAGCACTTCCACAGCACAAACCCTAATAAGAAAATCAATGGGGTCAGTATATTGCTCCACAAATCCTTGCCGTTCACTAAGATACGATGCATCTCAGATAAGGAAGGTAGGTATATCTGCCTAAAAGGCTTACTATTTGGTAAACCAGTAACCTTAGTGAATGCCTACGCTCCTAACTCCAGACAAGACCAATTTATAAATTCGATTTCAGACTTAATTGTAAAAGAATTAAGAGGCTCCCTTATAGTAGCTGGAGATCTCAATTTCCCTCTAGACCCTACGGTTGATTGCTCAAACCCAGAATCCAGAACCAAAACCCCTAACCTACCCAAGATTTGGCGGAAATTCAAATCCTTAGGCATACATGATGTATGGAGATACTTCAACCCCCAAAAACGTGACTACACCTTTTTTTTCCCACCCCAAACGCAACTATTCCAGGCTAGATTATATATTGGTAGATCACTTACTCCTATCTCATTCCAAACTTTCACAAATAAAACACACTTCCTGGTCCGACCACTCACTAGTTTCGTGTCATATTAACTGTCCCTCTGCTCCACTTAGGGCCTTCCAATGGAAATTGGATGACTCCATACTACTAGACCCAATTCAAGCAAAGCTCTTCGCAACTCATATTAAAGACTATTTCGCACATAACAGCACTCCAGATATGAATGTGGCAACCCTTTGGGAAGCTCACAAATGCACAATCAGGGGAGAATTTATTAAAGCAAAAGCACAAATCAAAAAGAAAGGTAGACTAGAAATAGACAGCTTAACCTCTGCAATATCTGAGCTAGACTACACCCACAAAATCAACCCCCTAGATAACGCTGTCCTTGAGGAACTCAAAGTAAAGAGAGATAAACTGAATTCCATCCTTCATGTCAAAGCACAAAGGCAATTGCTATTTCTCCAACAAAATTTCTATAGAGAGGGTAATAAGCCAGGGAAATACCTTGAAAGAGCTCTGAAAAAACAACAACAGAAAACCTATGTACACTCTATAAAATCAGCTCAAGGTAAAATCATAGAAGACACACACACTATAGCGAACAAATTCAAAATATTCTACCATAAACTCTATAACTTATACCCCAACAGGGACACCCGAAAACACCGCCAACTTTGCTCCCAATACCTTAAGAATATTCCACTCACACAATTGACCTCTGAGCAAAGCGAATTACTGGAGAAACCTATATCCACCTCAGAAGTAAATGACGCTATCCGACAGTTAAAACAAAATAAAGCCCCAGGCCCAGACGGCTATACAGGTCTCTACTATAAAACATTTGCAAATTTACTAATCCCACCCTTAACAAACCTATTTAACCACATAAATGCCTCCCGTCCCTTCTCTGATAGCATGCTTCAAGCAAATATCTCTGTTATTGCCAAACCAGGTAAAACTACTGACTCCCCAGCCAATTACAGACCCATCTCCCTTCTTAATATAGATCTAAAACTCTACGCCAAAATTTTAGCCACCCGTCTTAATAAAATCCTTCCGTCCTTAATCCACCAAGACCAAGTGGGTTTTGTGCCCCACAGAGAGGCTAAAGATAATACAGTTAAAGTTCTCAATCTCCTAGAATACATCTCGACAACCCAATCCCCGACTGTTTTCCTATCGACTGACGCCGAAAAGGCATTTGACAGACTAGACTGGACTTTTCTACAAGAAACCCTAAGACGATATAACTTCCCAGACTCTTTTATTCAAAAAATCCTAGCCTTATATACCAATCCCACAGCACAAATCAGAATAAATGGTACGTTATCCGACCCCTTTGAAATCAGAAATGGATCCAGACAGGGATGCCCCTTATCTCCACTCTTATTTATCTTAGCCTTAGAGCCGCTCGCTATTAAAATACGTCTTAATAACCAGATACGTGGAATAGAAGTAGATGACCAAACCCACAAGTTAGCCATATTCGCAGATGACATCCTCCTGACACTCACTAACCCGCTCCCCTCCCTTAGAACAACTATTTCAGAGTTAGACCATTACGGGACTGTATCCAACTTCCTGATCAATATGACAAAATCTGAATATCTCCCTATCAATCTCACTAACCAATCTCTAGATGAATTGAAACTATCTTGCCCCCTCAAATTACAAACAAAATTCCTAAAATATTTAGGCATTCGCATTACCCCCAACATAGCAGATCTCCGCATACACAATTATGGTACCTTAATCTCAGAACTTAAAAACCTTACCTCAACTTGGTTACCCAAAAACATCTCATGGCTAGGCAGAATCCACACAGCAAAAATGATGCTATTGCCAAAAATATTATATATCCTCCAGACAATCCCCATCCCAGGCACCCAGAAAGACCTGGATATATTACAAAAAATTATAAACGATTACATTTGGAGACGCAGACCCCCTAGGATTAATAAAAACACGCTTCATAAACTTCCTAGTGATGGGGGACTGGGGGTCCCTCATCTTCGCTCCTATAAACTTGCCATTTCGTTGCAAAGAATCTCAGATTGGTGCAAAATCAATGGCCCAAATCCCAAACAATGGGTACAATTAGAAAACTCCCTATCATTGTCACATAACTTAGATGAGATATGTTGGAACCCGGGTTTCTTCAATAAATACAGTATATCCTCCTTATCCATAACAAATGAAACATGGTCAGACTGGAGACTAATCAACAAACCACTGAACAAAATCTCCTCTCGATATTCTCCTCTCACCACACTTCTCAATAACCCGGAATTCCCATCGGGCCTTCACCAAATACCCCCTCAACCCGCAAGTCCTTCCAGATCACTTCCTATATACCTCTTGACAGATAGCAATCACAAAATCTTAACCAAAAACCAAATGGAATCTCTAAATCATCCATTCCTATCCTCTTGGTTTCGTCTTAATCAGGCAAGACACTACATAACCACACACAAGGATATAAAGAACCTAACACGATCTCTCACCCTCTTTGAACAAATATGCCAATCAATTGAAAATACACCTAGAACAATCTCCAAACTACATAAACTGATCCTACAAATGTCCTTTCCACTTCTCCCCTCTTATACAAAAAGATGGGACCTAGAACTCAAGACGAACACTGCCCCCAAAATCTGGATGCGCAGATTCGACACTCTAACCCACTCAGCACATTCAGCCCAAGCTAAAGAGACCAACATCAAGATAATGATGAGATGGTACTTAACTCCAGCAAGATTAAAATCTATATATAAAAACTCATCAATGCTCTGTTGGAGAGGCTGCACACAAGAGGGACACCTCACCCACATTTGGTGGGACTGCGATCTTATAAAACCATTCTGGTCACAAATTTTTACATATATTAATAAAATATTAAACACAAACATATCTCCCACCCCAGATCTAGTTCTACTCTGCCAACCCCCCGCCATTACTTGTAAGATAAGAAAACACCTTTACCACTTACTGCTCAACACTGCAAATCAGCTAATCCCTAGAAAATGGAAATCTACATCAATCCCTGCTATCCAGGAATGGATAACATCAGTTCAAAAAAATCTTCTTTTAGAAAGATTGCATTACCTCAAAATAGGCCAACTCACCCTATATCAAGATATGATCTTCTTGTGGGAATCCTTCACATTCGCTGGTACATAGACTCAAATCAACAAAAGGTCCTCCCTTTAAAATCTTTAAAATCTTTAAATTCTATAAAAGACCCATATCCCCCCCCCCCTTTCCCTGCCATTAACGAGACATCTCTGCCCTAATCATATACAACTCGTAATGATCTAAATATGGTTCAACGCATAAAAATTCTAACCACAGACTAGTGAAGTGGGCAAGTAAACAACACCAGAAGAAGCAGAGAAATAAGACCACTGTTTGTGTACACGGTCCCCAAGTTAGCTCCCCATTATCTTTCCATTTCCCATCTTTCTCTTTACCCTACTCTTCTCTCCTTTTTCTCCTTAATTTATGTTAAGTGCTAATTTTTCTGAGATAAGTTTACTTTCATTGCCTCACACTTATAATACAATATGTCTTGAGGAATGTATATCAGCATCCCAATTGGGCAAGGTCACCATTAGTCCTATCTTTGAAACAACAGGAGCTCCCCCCACACCTGCTAATCTCTAACTCTTCCCAAGCACAAGAGCTCTAATGTCACAGCACACGATGGATTAATTAAAGGACATTGGACTATGGTATAATCTTTCAACAAGGACTGTCCTCATGACAAACATTATGCTATGTTTAGCTTAACATCAATCTTATTCATGATTTATTTATCCTGCCTTGATTGTAAACTATTGACCTTATATATGTTTACCTGTTGTTTTGAATTGAAAATAAAAAGAAAACATAAATAAAAAAAATAAAAAAATCATACAAGTGTGTGAATCAGTTCTGTACCCCTCTCCCACCCCCCATTTCATAATAAATATCTGTCACTAGCTTACTAAGCCTGTGTATGAACCTGTGTTATTTTCTAGCAAGTGTGAAGATGAGTCATATTGAGCATAAAAAACCTCTGTGTGACATTGAACCATAGTCATTCTAGAGTATCCCTTTCTGATTATGTACATTTTAAGTAATGTGTAAACCAAAATCTATTTCTTAAAATGTATGCCATATGATGTATTATGTGTACAAATCATGCCAGCAACAGTCCATACATTTCTACTTACCATCTGATGTCCTCTTTAAAAACCAGGTGGCAAAGACTCGCTATAGGACCCAATGCCCAGAGCATCACCTATATTATGAAAATTAAAAATTATTCTAACATTTGATCAATACTAACATGTTTGCACAATTCTCTACTTGTCATTTCCCTAGAGTTCACATCTATTGAAAATACTACACAGTCTAACTTCTATTCTTTACCGTCTAAAGTGGCGGTTGATGACGTCTGCTCTGACATCAAGTCCCTCGTCCTGGAATTCCCCCTCTAGAACAGGATCATCCTCCTCATCTCTGAGGAGGTCTCTGTCCACCGGGACGGCCTGCAGCATCCCAGCCCGCTGTGCAATATTATGCAGGATGCTACAGGCTACAACGATCTTTGCCACCTTCTTTGGGTTGTACTGGAGTGCTCCTCCAGAACGGTCCAGGCACCTGAATCTCATCTTCAGGAGCCCGAACATCCTTTCAACCACCGCCCTGGTTCTCTTATGAGCCCTATTGTAGCGCTCCTCAGACACATCAGTCGGGCTACGCAAGGGGGTAATGAGCCAAGGCCGGCTCATGTACCCAGAATCACCTATAAATTTTGAACAGAACATAATTCAAACAGAATACTTAAACTAGTATATTGTTGTATAATTGTTTTTTATTTAAAAACCATAATCCATATTAAAACTTGTCAGAAACATACCAATAAAAAAAATTTCTATATTATTCTGTATCTTCCCATTTCAGCTAAGACATGCTACATATGCGTATTGTTCTGAAAACAAACCTTGTGTAAAATGCTAACTACATGGTTACATTGCATTTTCTATCTGAACACTTAAGGTAAGACATGCTACATATCTGCATTTAAATAAAAATAGACATTAGCAGAAAGAGACAATGACAGGGTTAAATTGCATGAGATAATAGCTTCCCATTTCAGCTAAGACATGCTCCATATGCGTATTGTTCTGAAAACAAACCTTGTGTAAAATGCTAAATACATGGTTACATTGCATTCTCTATCTGAACACTTAAGGTAAGACATGCTACATATCTGCATTTAAATAAAAATAGACATTAGCAGAAAGAGACAATTACAGGGTTAAATTGCATGAGATAATAGCTTCCCATTTCAGCTAAGACATGCTCCATATGCGTATTGTTCTGAAAACAAACCTTGTGTAAAATGCTAAATACATGGTTACATTGCATTCTCTATCTGAACACTTAAGGTAAGACATGCTACATATCTGCATTTAAATAAAAATAGACATTAGCAGAAAGAGACAATTACAGGGTTAAATTGCATGAGATAATAGCTTCCCATTTCAGCTAAGACATGCTCCATATGCGTATTGTTCTGAAAACAAACCTTGTGTAAAATGCTAAATACATGGTTACATTGCATTCTCTATCTGAACACTTAAGGTAAGACATGCTACATATCTGCATTTAAATAAAAATAGACATTAGCAGAAAGAGACAATGACAGGGTTAAATTGCATGAGATAATAGCTTCCCATTTCAGCTAAGACATGCTACATATGCGTATTGTTCTGAAAACAAACCTTGTGTAAAATGCTAAATACATGGTTACATTGCATTCTCTATCTGAACACTTAAGGTAAGACATGCTACATATCTGCATTTAAATAAAAATAGACATTAGCAGAAAGAGGCAATGACAGGGTTAAATTGCATGAGATAATAGCTTCCCATTTCAGCTAAGACATGCTCCATATGCGTATTGTTCTGAAAACAAACCTTGTGTAAAATGCTAAATACATGGTTACATTGCATTCTCTATCTGAACACTTAAGGTAAGACATGCTACATATCTGCATTTAAATAAAAATAGACATTAGCGTCGGTAAATAACAAATGGTTAAATTTAATCCTATAGCTGAACATGACGCTAACAGTTAAAAAATACAGGGCCAATTGTCAACATTATTAACCATGTTGAGCACAAATACTCACCAACGAGATAACCAGGGGGCATTTGTCTTTCCTCAAACTGGCTCCACAGGGACGACAGAGAGAGGATGCGGGCATCATGACAAGCCCCTCCAAAATTCGCATACACATGCATAATCCTCATCCGTGCGTCACAAACATACTGCACGTTGAGGCTATGAAAATGTTTGCGATTTCTGAAGGGCAAGTCATCAATTGGAGCACGCAGCGCAATGTGGGTACAATCTATGGCTCCCAAGACATTGGGCAATTGAGCAATATCAAAGAATTCCCGCTTCAGGCGCCTCCAATCACCATCATTCTGTGGGAATCCTATGTATTGCTTACTGATACGTACCATGGCGTCCAGAAAGTTATCAAACACCACAGAGAATGTACCTTGAGCCAGGCCATGCATGTACAGTTCTCCGGATTGAAAACTCCCGGAGGCCAGGACGTATAGACAGCTTAGCATCTTACTCATGGGGGGAACAGCAGTCCTTATTTGTATACGTGGCTCCAAATGAGGTTTAAGAAGCTCATAAAGGCCAATGAGCTGTTCGCGATCGAGCCGATACTTATCAAAAACCTCAAAGTCACTCATGTTTTCCAAGGTGGGTCTCACCCTGTAGACACGAGGACCTCGAACCAGACGACCCCTTCGTCTCGGTCTGAGCCGCCGAGGCTGCCTGATTCGACCAACAGCTAGTTCGCCAATAGCAGCACCAGCAGTGTCTACCATGTCATCGTCATCCATCTTTCAAAACAGCGTAACAAGGTAAGCACTTGATCTGATGTGGATCACAAGTGATGCATTGGCCATGTTGTTTGGGGGATTTATAGTACGATTAGTCCAATGGTATTGAGTTTGTAATGATTGCTAATTGTATTCACCTGTTTGTATGTGAGCGGCGCGAATGCTTTCACAGTGGGCGTTTATTTGTTGTTTGCTGAAATGTTAGTTTCAAACAATGATTCTCAATGTGAAAGTGTCAAATATCACACATACAGTGCATGTTTGTAATGTTTGATCATATGCGTAATCAATATTTATTAAACGCGATCTTATAGTAACAAGCACACGTCCAGGCTAACATGAATGAAAGTGCATAGTTGTGTATAATGTGCATCGAATGTGATCGATCAATGTTGCTGCAATATTGTTTGTAAACGATAAAGTAGCATCTGCCATCTGTAGTATTGTAAATATATGAGTGATTGCCGAGATGTCAATATTGTATGTGTCCCTTTAAAATCGCAATAATAATTCCGAACTTCCCGTCTGCCATCTGTAGTATTGTATATATAAGTGATTGCCGAGCTGTCAATATTGTATGCGTCCCTTTAAAATCGCAATAATAATTCCGAACTTCCCGTCTGCCATCTGTAGTATTGTATATATAAGTGATTGCCGAGCTGTCAATATTGTATGCGTCCCATTCAAATGGCACTAATACTGAAGAACTTCCGGCTGTCATCTGTAGTATTGTATATATAAGTGATTGCCGAGTTGTCAATATTGTATGCGTCCCTTTAAAATCGCAATAATAATTCAGAAATTCCCGTCTGCCATCTGTAGTATTGTATATATAAGTGATTTCCGAGCTGTCAATATTGTATGCGTCCCTTTAAAATCGCACTAATACTGAATAACTTCCCGTCTGCCATCTGTAGTATTGTATATATAAGTGATTGCCGAGCTGTCAATATTGTATGCGTCCCTTTAAAATCGCACTAATACTGAATAACTTCCGGCTGTCATCTGTAGTATTGTATATATAAGTGATTGCCGAGCTGTCAATATTGTATGCGTCCCTTTAAAATCACACTAATACTGAATAACTTCCGGCTGTCATCTGTAGTATTGTATATATAAGTGATTGCCGAGCTGTCAATATTGTATGCGTCCCTTTCAAATCGCACTAATACTGAATAACTTCCGGCTGTCATCTGTAGTATTGTATATATAAGTGATTGCCGAGATGTCAATATTGTATGCGTCCCATTCAAATCGCCATAAAAAATCAGAACTTCCGGCTGTCATCTGTAGTATTGTATATATAAGTGATTTCCGAGCTGTCAATATTGTATGCGTCCCATTCAAATGGCACTAATACTGAATAACTTCCGGCTGTCATCTGTAGTATTGTATATATAAGTGATTTTATATCTGACAATATTGTATGCGTGCCATAAAAATGGCACTAATACTGAATAACTTCCGGCTGCCATCTGTAGTATTATATATATAAGTGATTTGCGATCTGACAATATTTATTAATTGTCCCATTGAAATCTCCATAATAATGCTGTTCCAAACTGTTGTTTACGTATATGTTGTATTGTAGTAGTGAGTGTTAAAGTTCCTAAAGGGGCGGTACAGTGGTGAATCTGTGATGTGTATGGTTGAATCTTGTAATGACGTCATGATATTATTAACCTGCCTATGTAGTTGTGAAATCCTCATTGTAATGTTGTATTGTGCTACATTGTTATTGTGTGCTGAATAAAATCTAAATGTGTGCTTTGTGGTTGCGTGATGGGTGATGCGTGTTATGTACATATACGTATATATTGTGATTGTGTCCCACATATGCTGACTTCTATATAGCGGTGTGGCATTGTTGTTCCTTCCCATAAAGTGACATCTGTAATCTGGTGGAATGATGTTCTTGTTGTACGTAATTCCTAATGGTTTCTGGTGATGGAATCATGATGTTAAAAGTACTGTAAAATCCATATGTTGTGTTTTGTGATTCCTAGAGAGAATGTAATGTGTTTTTCCCCCATCATTTGAATGCACATGTATGAGTGAATGTTAAAAGTAATGTATGTGCATCCATGAGTGACCAAGTGTTAAGCCTATGTAAATATGCAGTTGCTGCAAGCATATGAGTTGAATAACTGAAATGCAATAATAAAGGTAAATGAGAGGTGTTTCCCATTGTGTAGTGTTTGTGAATCCAGAAATGTGTATTGAATTTTATTTTAATTTTAAATGTAATTTTATTTAAATAATAATGTGTTACTAGTGATGTGGATTTGTAGTTGATGTAATCTAAAAGTGTGAAACAAATTTATGGTGTTGTGAATATTTAATAATTAAAAACCATAAGTCCACCATAGGGAAATAGTCATTTCTTGATCTATTTATCATCGCTAGGTCTAACGCATAAAATCATGTTTTTTCTAGCGCTGGTATTTGGAGTTTTTCAGTCTACGCTATTTGCGTGCGTTAGGGAAATGAGGGTTTCGCGTGCACGAGCACGTCTTCCCAATAGAAGTCAATGGAGGCTCTAAAGATTTCTAAAATTTTTTTCTAAGACTGGTTTTCCTCGTAAAGTGAGTGACGTCATGAGCTTGGGTGAAAAAGTAACTAAATCGTGTTCTTTTTGTAATAAATAAAAATTTTGTGTATGTCATGTGGTGTATATTGTTTGTATGCATCGATGAGTGTATGTTTGTGATAATGTTATTAGTTAGATGTAGGTATATGAGGGTCTTTTCCCGTATGTCCATGTAAGTCAATGGGAAAATGGATTTTTGTGGATTTATTTCAAACACCCGAGATCTCGCAACTTTAATCCTTTGTATTTTAACGAAAACAAAATAAATATGAAAAATAAAGATAGTGTAGTGTTTGTATGAGTGTAAGTGTACTTTGTCTAATATTTGTTTTGTGATTCGTGGATGTTTTTTTTGTCGGTATATGTTTACTACTGGGTCTGAGGTGGCGGTAGAAAGTTGAGCGTTCGGTGTATTTTGAGTCGCGGTAAATAAACTCTAAATACCGGAGTGCGTAAGAAACCAGCGTTAGGAGCCTCTAACGCTGGTTTTCCCGGCTAACGCCGAACTCTAAATCTAGGCCTAAGTCTTGAAAAAGGTCCTCTAGAGGGCCGAAACGCGTAGACAGATATCGATACACGATTTGTGAGGCTTACCATATTTCCAGGATATAACCTATTGGGGTAAGTTTATTTACCAATATTCCAAACCCCATAGGCTTTTTGTTTAGTGCACTTTGTTTTTCTTTTTTAGGAATTGTATGTACAGATTTTACTTGGATTACTACATTCCCAGGATTATTGGCCACTTCGGACCCTATCGAGGGATATCAACAATTGGACTTTATTTGACTTTCAACCATTTCATTTTAGATTTCATTTAGGATCTTCTACTATCACATATATATATTTTTTGTGAAGCTTTGTATTTGAACAAATTGTATTGATTGTATTGTTTGTTAAACTGCATATTTAGGACCATCACCCTTTGGGGTAATTGATTTCACTAGCCACTAGAGATTTCTATTCTATTTTGTTATTTTCATTACTGTTATATATAGCACCACTTGGGAAGTGGAGAAGCGATACACATATAAGCCTAAAGGGAACACTGCCTAAATCCATCCTCCAGTTTTTAATCTCTAGTATCCATAGATTGGATTATGTTTTTTCTATTTCACTAGAACATACCGGTATTGTTCATTTTAGGATAGGATCACATAGATTGGGTTTGTGTTATTTCATAGCAACAGATGCATATTATGGTCAGGGATGCCACCCTGACGGTATTTTGTCAACATGGGCCTAGATTACAAGTGGAGCGCTAATGATAGAGCAGGACTTGATACGCAGTATCGCTGGATCATACTAACATGTCAGTATATTTATGAAAATCTTAGCAGTATTCTCCAAACAATGTGTGAGTATTTGGCAGGGAATATATTTAACAATCTTCCTTTAGACTGAACCCACAATCAATATACTTCTACTAAGACAACAAATAAAATTAATATAAATACCTGAACTCTTTTATTTAGTTAATATCCATGAACATTTTGAAATATATTTGCAATAAAAGAAATATGAAATAATATTATATGCGCTTGAAAACTATTTAAATATGCTATGCAAAATTCATACACGTTTATCTTAAAAATCAGCCTTATTTACAAATCTTTTAACATCCAAGCAATACAATTTTAAACTGTGCTCTTAAGCAATAGGATAATATATATATTCTGTTATTTAACTGCAATTTATCCTAATACAAAATTAACTGACAATATCAGAACTTGCATAGATGAGTTACTTAGCCAATCAGACACAGATTTAAACAACAATACAATATATAGGCTGTGACTAGCAATTTAAAATACAATATACACTTCTGAATTATTATTATATATTTGCATAGATAAACAATTTAAGATTGGGATTAGTATAACAATACATAGGCTATGAAATGCTAACTTGAAATATTTCCTTAACTCTGCTACATACAGCAATAGTAAATGTTTACTTTAAATGCTTGCATACAAACAGGCAGGCTAAGAGCTATTTAAGGTTATATAATACAATCTAAAAGCCCAATTTGTTCTTTCCAATTCAAAAATTGTAATTTTACTGTAGTGGCTATGCATATAACTTATCTTACAAAAACCTTGTATACATCACCAAATAAACCAGTCGATATCCGGTTCCCAATGTTTTCTCAACAGGTCCAATTTCACCTCAGAAATTTCAAAATTGGGGATTATGCATATGGAGTCCAATAGTAGGTGTGTGCTTTAATAATAACTGCAGCAGTTATTCCTTTCTGAATCAGTCAACACAACCACCTCTTTCAGTCTCTATGCTGGGGTTTAAATCATCTGATCTCACCCCTCCCCTTTTTGATTATTTATCAGTCATTGGTGAATATTGGAAACGCCCACAGCCTTGTCTTGTATTGGTTCTTTGCAACTGAACATGGATTGGTTTATTTGGTAATTTGTCAAGGAAATGCATTCTTTGCAACAACCAATCATCTCATGGTTGCAATTCCGCATCATAACACTAGGTGGCAGCAGACGTACAAACAAACAAATACAACAAGACCATTTCTAACATTTTTAAGCAAGTTAAAAATTTTTTTATAAAATGGTTATTTAATCAGATCACACTCTCTGCATTAATCATATATAACCTCAATTACAGATGGTTAATATTAGGTTATTTTTTCTGATTATTCTGATACCAAATATGTTATATTATTAACATTTTATTATATTAAGGTAATTTAATACTGCTAATTATTAGCTTAAAATGCATTATAATTTTATCAGTATTCTGGTATTTCTTTGCAAATAACAGCTTATTTTTATATCTACAGATTGGTAGTATTTAAAACTCCTGATATACTGCATTCACCCAGATATAGTATGTGACATTTCTGTGTATTTCTTCCTGAATACATAAATCCTGTTTATGTCGATCTGAAATAAAAATAAATGTTAATGATCACTTCTCTTCAGGTCCATAAACATCTATTCATGTTCTTAAACACACAGAGGCTAAGATATTCATGCTTTCAAAATATGCATGTCTTGTATTTATTTTCCTAGTATATTTTATTTGAAATCTAACTACAGCTGCTTTGAAATCATAATGTAAGCCATGTGCCTTTATTGTGTGTTGTATGTTCAGAGTCATACCTTAGCATTTGTCTGTGTTTTCTCTGTGTTATCTTAATCACCACATCTGGTATTTTCCAGGGTTAGTAATCACACAGCATGAGCCACTCAAATCTGTGCTAATTACCAGTCCCTTTTGAAAAATGCCTGCATTTTTCACATCTCTTCAGACGGATCGGCATCTTCCTTGGAGGAAATCCATATATGGGCCTGTATCCTGAAACTGTGTTAGTTTCCAGTTCCTTGCTAAATTATACAATTGCATAATTTTGCATATTGAGTGTGTGAGATCTCCATGAAACAATCCTTTGTTCTACTTTTAGCCAAGAATGTCTCCTGTGCAATTGAAGAAGTGGGGGAGAACTAAACCTGTCTGAAGTCAGTTCTGAATGCAATGAGTTATTTTCTACTGATCAGTGAAAATATCTGATCAAAGATACAGATTTATTAATCTTGAAATATATGATCAAAATATATATTTAGTAATCTCACATATACCTTGACATAAATCCCCCTTCCAATTTTAAATAGATATAGGACACATGTATTTAAATTGGCCTAAAGTCAATGGTATTTGGTGAGGACGTTAACCGTATACATCAGAGGCAGTCCTTTATGTAGGAAATTTGTTATTTTTAGCCTTCATGTTTATCAGTTAGGAATCTTTAAACTACAGTATGTCTTTAGTGCATTTGGGGATATGACACTTCATTCTCCCTCTATGACTTGTAGTTGGGATCTTGGATGACACGCTCGCAATTGATTGATATGGACCCATTTATCTATGAAACTTTCATTTTTGGGGATCCGTATTTTATAGGCCACTGGAGATATTTTGTCAGTAATGACAAAAGGACCTTTCCATGAGGGAAGAAATTTCTTCTCCCTAACCTGATCTCTTTCAAAGTTATAAAGATAAACTTTATCATTTATTTCATATTCCTTTTTAGGCGTTTTGAGATCATAATAGGTTTTAGTGGCAGTTGCGGCTCTTTCTAAATTCCTTTGAGCAAATGCAAAGGCATATCGCAGGTGTTTTCTTAAGTTCTCCACATATTGATGTGTATTGGCAGCGTTTGTCAAGTTTTGGTCTGATGTACGGTATAGCAGATGCTGAGGTAGAACCATTCTTCTACCAGTCATCAGTTCAAAAGGTGACATTTTGGTAGCACTACTAGGAGTTGCTCTTAATGCCATTAAGACTAGAGGTAGTTTTACATCCCAGTCTTTACCTGTTTCACTCACAAACTTTTTGAGGATTTTAACAATGGACTGGTTGTAACGCTCTACACCACCACTTGAGGCAGCTCTATAAGCAATATGGAGCTTTCTTTTAACCCCTAGTATTTTCCACATTTTGGTCATCACCTCGCTAGTGAAGTGGGTTCCCCGATCTGATTCGATTCTTTGGGGCAGACCAAATCTGGAAAATACGTGGTTGATGAGCAACGCTGCACATGTTTCCGCACTATTGTTAGGTGCACTAATGCACTCTACCCATTTAGCGAACAGGCATGTCACGGTTAACATGTATTTGTTACCTCTTGATGACCTTGTTACCGGACCAATAAAATCAATTTGTATATCTGACCATGGCATTACCATCCCCCTTTTCTGCAATGGCGCTCTATGCGTTGGTGCAGTGGGTTGAAACTGTGGGCAGATTAAACACCCTTGACAGTAGGTTTGAACATCTTTCAACATGTGTGGCCAAAAAGCGTAATCACGCAATATTTCATACGTGAGTTTGGCACCGCGATGACCAGATGTGGGAGCATCATGGGCATGTTGAAGCATTAGACCTCTGAACTTGGTGGGTACTACCCACTGCTGGATGCCAGTTTTGGAGGTTCTAATTAACAAACCATCCTGTAACTTGAATTGTGATCTAGATTTTATTAAGATCTTCCTTGCCAATACAATCATCTTTTGAGATGGGGTTGCTTTCAGGATCTTCTATGTGTTTATAGAAGATGCCTACGAGGGGGTCTTCTTTTTGACTAGTGATCAGGTCCTTACTAGGAGAATCCTGACTCCATTGTACCAGGTTAGGCTCACTCTGTTGTTTTGCCTGTTTTCTGGTAATGGCTTCTACCTGAATTGCACCCATTAAGTGGTCAATATTAAGGAGTTCTCCAGTTATGGCTCCTTGTTTGGCTAATGAGTCCGCAAGGTCATTGCCTTCCTTATCCGGACCTAGAACTCTAGAATTACCCTTGGTCTTTTTCCAGTGTATGGTTAAATCATTGGATACCACCAGATTATCAATCTCGCAGAACAACTTGCCATGTTTGACTGGTTTGTTATTGCACTTTTCTGCATGCCATTTCTTTTCCAAGTTGGCAGGTATTCAACAAAACTGTCACGCACGTAATTTGAGTCAGTTATGATCACAAATTCATGAATACCATGTTCAATAGCCATTTCAATGGTTTTGAAAATAGCAGTTAGTTCTGCAACTTGACTGGATCTTGGTCCAATGTTGAAACCTATAGATATATTTGGGAATCCATTTGCCCCAGTTATACCAATGCCAGCGACTAATCTGCGCTCATTATCAATAGTGGCATGGTAAGAACAACCATCAACATACACCCAAGGTAGTGTTTGACAATGGTCCTCATTGTATATTTTATATGGGGAAAGCAATTGTTCCTCCAGAAAATCATCTTCTGATAATTCTTCCCCAGGATCTCTAGCAGTACAGTCGTGGAGCTCAGCAAGCCCTTGTGCAACTGGATTCTTTTTATTCTGCTTGTAGCGAATTTCTAGTGGCCAGCCTTGTAAGGAAAGAGTCCACGCTGTTATGCGGCTATTAGACAAATTCCCATCTCTTATTCTCTCACTTTGCAAATATAGCAAAGGCTGGTGGGCCGTTTCTACAATAATTTTCTCGCCCTGTATATAGCTGCGGAAATTTTGTAGAGCCCATACAGTAGATAAGAGGGCTTTTTCGCAATCGCTAAATTTTATTTCTACTGGGGATAGATTTTTGCTCGCATAAGCAATGGCTTTGTTCAAATTATCATGCTTTTGGTATAAAACAGCACTCATGCTTATATCTGTGTAACCTGTCTCTAAGAAGAAAGGTTTACCACCTTCAGGGTACGCTAAGCAAGGTGCTTGAGTGAGTTTTCTCTTCAGCTCTCTGATGGCTGTATATTGAGACTCACTCCAGTGCCATTTCACATCCTTCTTTAGAAGAAGTAGTAGTGGTTTAGCTATTTCCGCATAATTATCAATGAATTTGCGAGAATAATTTGTCATACTCAAGAATGATCTCAATTCCTTTAAGTTTGTTGGGTTTTTAGAATTCACTATAGCTTCCACCTTTTTCTTTTGGGGATTTAATCCTTCAGAGGTAACTTCATGTCCCAAGAAGTTTACACGAGTGCGGCACCATTGAGCTTTTTGTAGGGATAATTTGACACCTGCCCTTTTAAGTTGGCTGAGGACGTGTTTAAGCTCTGCGATGTGTTTTTCAAAATCTGTGCTTTTGATTAAAACATCATCAACATAAGATAAGGTCCCCCTTTCCAGTGCGCCAGGCATAGCCTTATGCATGAATACAGCAAATTCATGTCCAGAATTTATGTATCCAAATGGAAGTCTCTGGAATGCATACTGAACCTTTTGGAAGGAGAATGCTAGCTTATATTGGTCCTCTTCATGTACCTTTATGGTCCAATATCCCTGTGCACAATCAATGACAGTGAATATTTTGGATCCCTGCATTTGTGCTAGGCACTGGTCAATGTATGGTACAGGCCAGCCAGACATGTACACTCGTTTGTTTAGCTGTCTTAAGTCAGCACACAAACGCCATTGTCCATTGGGCTTAAGGACACCTAGAATAGGATTATTATAAGAGCTGTGCACCTGTCTGATAATACCTCTTTCTTCCAAATTCCTTATGATCTCTGCAAGAGAATCATATGAGGCTAAGGGAAGTCTGTATTGTTTGACAAATACAGGTGGCGCATCGGGATCTGTTTGTATTCTTGCAATGTGCAAATCTGTAGTAACACAGTAATACGAATCCTTAGCAAAAATATCCTTGTACTCCATCAGGAGTTCTTGCAGCTGTTGGCGTTCATCATCGCTGGAACAGCCATTAGCTAAGGATATTTGCTCTTCGACTATTTGCTGAAATCCTGGAAAGATTTCAGGCTGTCCTATTTCATAGGCTTCTTCCAATCTAGAGGTGAGATCCCCTTGATTATAATTTACATTGGTCCCATGACTCTGGGTATTGGGGTAATCTTGCTGTTTGATTGGCTGATCAAACACTAGAGAGGCTTCTTCAATTTTACAGATGCCTTCCTCTGAGCTGAAGGGATAAATAGACTGAATATTAAATAGACCCTCTGGCATAGATGCAAAGGATTGTTCTATTAATTGTTCGTCAGTTAAGTATCCTTCAGGGATCAGCCCAATTACATTATTCTGGAATCCAAAAGTATAATAACTTGATTCCAGTGCATATCCTATGGTAGTTCCCTTGGATAAGGTTATATCCTGTGGGGTCATGTTATGCACAATAATATGTATTGTAACAGTTCCAATATTCACCATAGGAGTGTAAGTTACTGTGACACCCAGATTTTGCATTCTATGGGAGAGGCAAATTAGTGTTTCAGAAGTTTTTAATTTCTGACCTCTCTTTACCTGTAAGGGTAAAAGAAATTTATCAGCCCCAGCAGGAATTACAACATTGTTAGACACCTGCATATTCACAGCATATGGCAATTGCTGGTTTGATTTCAGGGCTGCATTTTCATCCTGAAATACTTCAGGATCCCCCTTTAACCTGCTCCAAAGGCAAGAATTAATCAAATCTATTTGTATGGCATATCTATGTAAGATATCATTTCCAATGTATATTTGATTATGGGGAGTATTTAAAACTAAAAACAGGTGTTTCACTGACTTATTACCAATAGAGATAGATAATAAGCACTTAGCTGTGATGTTATAGCTTTCAGACCTGTTATCCAGGTTGTGGACACAGTGGTCTTGGGGAGAAAGATATTTAATCACTTTAGGTTCAGCTATTTGCGCTAGTAAACCTTCACTTATATAGCTAGCTTCCTGTTTTAAGTTTATTTTAGCATACTTGGTTTTACCAAGGTCATGTACTTGTATAGGGATAAATAGATCCTCTTTAACTCTCTCAATCCCTGTGAGGTATTGAGCGTGGCCTCCCCCCTTAGGGATTTTATGATCCCCCTTGTGGAGTGATATGGTTAATACATCGCCATCTAGGGAAATATTCGCTATCTTTCCAGGCGAAATTTTAAAAGTATTAGCATCAGAGCCACTAAAAGGAGTCTGATCATCTATTTGTAGAATAGTGATTTCAGGTGCGGAGTTATTCCTGAAATGAATCTCCACAGCATCTGGTTTCTCTTCCACCACGTGACAGCTATGTCGGGTGTGAGATATACCAGATTTTTCATAATTGATAGGCTGTTTAACTTGTGACCAAATTACATTATTTATGCAATCAATTATGGTGCTTAATCGCTTCAGGAGATCACTACCAATAATTAAACGATCAGTTGGCAGATCCACTATAATGACAGGGTGTCTTATGACCCTGTTCCCCAATTTAAATTTTAACCAGGCAGTACCGTAGACTTTTAGGGAGTCACCCCCAACACCTATTAGAGAACCGTCAAATTCTTTTATTTTAGGTTTGTGGGGTGTTAGCTCATTTAGCTGTGTGTAGTACCTGTGGGATAAGATAGTTGCCTGTGACCCAGTGTCAATTGATCTCCTGATAGGGTTGGAGACTGAATCTTGCAGCTCAACTAATACATAATATCTTCCTGCAGTTTCTACCATTTCACACATAAAGTTGTCGTTAGCATACATTTGTGGGCTTCGCCACGTGTTACCTGAATTCGCCGTGTCATTCGATGCAGAGGAACCTTCATACCTACCTGTTTCCTCTATGACAGGGTCGGCTGGATTCTTTTGTACTGAATCTGCGGAGATAAGGTTAGGAGAGAGCTGCAAGGGAAGAGTTTTGTTAATTTTTCCCGGATGAGGTTGCCTGTCATCACAGCTAAATTGTCCGTTTTCGGTCTGTGGGGAGAGAACATGATTAGTATCATTGATATTTATTATTACATTTTGTATATCTCTCCCCTCCCCCTCAGGTGATGCTGCAGTATTTATGACTGTGCCTGTGGTCCACTGCTGACCACTGGCTGTACCCCTAAAAAAGTATTGTTCGGTTGCTGAGCCGTAGATTTTTGACTCATATTAGCGATTTTTTCGCTCAACCGATTTAACTGGGTAAACAGCATATCTACCTGATTGTACAAGTTACCTCTACCCCTGGGTATATCTCCTGGTGCCCCATTGTAATGATTCCTGGACCATTGGGTTCCCTCAGAATCAGGGCCGCTATTTCTATTCTGGCGTGGTTGCCCCTGGGGTTCAGCTTGTTCAGCATTAGTACTTTGGGGAGCATTATATACCTGGGGTGTCTGGTTACCCTGAGAATATCTTCACCATCTATTGTATCTACCCTTGCACGGATACCAATTATTTGGTGAGTATTCTCTTTGTGAGTAATTATTCACCTGATTATGTCCCCCACTTTGGTTATAGTCTCCCTGCGCCTCAACCTGTGTAGGGGGAAGGGCAGAATTAAACCTCTGTGGAGATGGCCTGTTTTGACTGGCCACCTCTGCATAAGTTCTCTTTTTAGACTCCAAATTGAGGGGGCTAGGTGACACCCTAGTTTCTGCCACAATTTTGGGTTTTGACCTCTTTTTAACCCCCTGCTCACTGGACTGCTGAATAGAGTATAACTTCGTACTCTCTTTGATCAGCCATTCCAATGAGCAGTCCTCATCAAAATCTCACAAAAAAAATTCACAGCTAGAGGGCGTTATTTCATATAGATACCATTGTGCTCAAACACGCAAAGTTATTTAAGAGTCAGCACTAATTGCCTGAAATGCAAGTCTGTCAAAAGATCTTAGATAAGGAGGCAGTGAGCAGAAGCTTAGATACAAGGTAATCACAGAGGTAAAAAGTATATTTATATAACAGTGCTGGTTATGCAAAACGGGGGAATGGCGAATAAAGGGATTATCTATCTTTTTAAACCATAACATTTTTGGTGTTTACTATCCCTTTAAATATTTGCTTTATATTTTAATACCTCCAGCATCTGCATCTTTCACATGCCCTTGATACCATAACTTCTAACTTTTACCAGATGGTATCTGGGACAAAGAAACTGGGTCAAAAAGACTTGTGGGTGAACACATGGCAACCTGAGGAAAAGGGGCTCAGGGTGGACCAGAGACAGAACTAGTTGTTTGTGAAAAAAAGTTGATTTTGATGGGTGTAGGCAGTGCTTCAAAAAATAAATTTACAAATTCTGAGCCATCAAATTTGGGATTATCTTCAGTCATACTGTACGCATTTTTCAATACAGAAAGGAATTCGATTGGACTCTGATTCTCACGACACTTTAAACCATATACCGCTATTTTCGCGGCAGTTTTAGTGCGATATTGCCCGAATTCTTTTCTGCATTGTCATTTTACCCAATTCATATCCTTTAGTGAAGCAAAGAATTTGTGATGCTTACTGTCAAATACCCAAGGCAGAAATTCATTTTTCAATTTCTCACTTGTAACATTCATTATAGCTAACGCATTTTCAAAAGCCTGTAAATGATCAATTACAGATGTTGTTCCCTTATTGGAGAATATAGGTACTGCGCGTTGTACGAAGGTGATTATTTTATGGGAATCATAGACTTTATCAGACTTACTTTGGGCTTCTGTGTTAGAGTTTCCCTCCCCCGCACTAGCTGCGTTACAGCAGTCTTTTGGATTTATATCATGAGGTGACTGCCTATTTGGGAAATCTACTTCTGACCCATTAGGGGTCATTTGTCTATACTGTTCCATATGTTTTTGTACCTCGTCCCTGACGCGTTCGCTGAAGGAGTTAGCATTATCTGCATTATTCTCACTGTTAATATAAGGGTGTTCATTATGGCGATATGACCTTTTTAAATCGCTTAATTCTCTCTGGCTTTGCGCAAGCTGTTTATTTAAATCTTGTATCTGTGCGATTAAGTCTGTATTATGCTTATCTAAGGCGGTTAGGTTTTGGGCAAATTCATCCATTTTATTTTTGGCTATTTTTAAACCCTCTTCGTGTCTGCGCGAGGAACGAATACTATTTTCTAGCTCCTGTATTTGCAATCGTTTGTCTGTGATACAAAACGACATTTCGTCAATAATGCATATTAAGAGGGGCCAAGATTTTAGTATTAGTTCTTCTCGCTTTTTGGGAGCTTTGCATTGATTAATCATTAATAATTCCTGGAAGAATTCATTCTCTTCATTCCACATATTATTATTAACAGTAATATTTTTAGCCCTAGTTTCAAGCATATCCATAAAATCATTTAATTCACCCGCAATATTAAACTTCCCTTTAATGTAACTTAAGATATCTTTCTTAAGGACCTGACCTTTAGTAATAGGTATTGTAATGGGACCAATTTCATTGCTATGTATAGAATTAAATGAGTCACTTCTGGCTACAGACATTATTATATTGGTTTAGTACTTAGTTAAACTAAAACGCTAATACAATTTTTGCCAATAAAAAGAGAGAAGAAAAAAAAATTATATTTAAAAAATATATATATTATTAATTTTTAAATATGAAAAATTAATATTTCGAAATATGAAAAATTTATATTTTTGAGTAACTTTGAAAATATGAAAAATTTATATTTTTGATTAATTTTTAAATATGAAAAATTAATATTTTTATTAATCTTTCAAAAATTAATCTTTAATAATATTTCAAGATATTAATATCAATCTTGAAATATGAAAATCAATATTTCAACTCTTCAAAAATTATATCTTCAAAATATTAATATCGAAATATGAAACTTTTTCTCTCTTTTATAATAATTTCTATCTACCACAAATATATTATATCAAATATGATGGAATATTAATAATTCTCAGCAGTGCCTCCAATTATTATGTCAGTATATTTATGAAAATCTTAGCAGTATTCTCCAAACAATGTGTGAGTATTTGGCAGGGAATATATTTAACAATCTTCCTTTAGACTGAACCCACAATCAATATACTTCTACTAAGACAACAAATAAAATTAATATAAATACCTGAACTCTTTTATTTAGTTAATATCCATGAACATATTGAAATATATTTGCAATAAAAGAAATATGAAATAATATTATATGCACTTGAAAAAATTTATACACGTTTATCTTAAAATTCAGCCTTATTTACAAATCTTTTAACATCCAAGCAATACAATTTTAAACTGTGCTCTTAAGCAATAGGATAATATATATATTCTGTTATTTAACTGCAATTTATCCTAATACAAAATTAACTGACAATATCAGAACTTGCATAGATGAGTTACTTAGCCAATCAGACACAGATTTAAACAACAATACAATATATAGGCTGTGACTAGCAATTTAAAATACAATATACACTTCTGAATTATTATTATATATTTGCATAGATAAACAATTTAAGATTGGGATTAGTATAACAATACATAGGCTATGAAATGCTAACTTGAAATATTTCCTTAACTCTGCTACATACAGCAATAGTAAATGTTTACTTTAAATGCTTGCATACAAACAGGCAGGCTAAGAGCTATTTAAGGTTATATAATACAATCTAAAAGCCCAATTTGTTCTTTCCAATTCAAAAATTGTAATTTTACTGTAGTGGCTATGCATATAACTTATCTTACAAAAACCTTGTATACATCACCAAATAAACCAGTCGATATCCGGTTCCCAATGTTTTCTCAACAGGTCCAATTTCACCTCAGAAATTTCAAAATTGGGGATAAAGCATATGGAGTCCAATAGTAGGTGTGTGCTTTAATAATAACTGCAGCAGTTATTCCTTTCTGAATCAGTCAACACAACCACCTCTTTCA